>NC_025997.2:102150052-102196315 GCF_000442705.2 Elaeis guineensis | reverse complement strand
CAAGGTTGAAACGATAGGCGTGAAGAATTTCTCCTTGAAAGATCTAGCTTTTTCTTTCACAATCTCTCTGGTATATTGTGGATCCTCTCTCTTTTTCTCTATGGATATTTTGTTGATCTCAGGCTTATTCTTGCAAATTATGGATCCTCTCTTCTATTCTTCTCTCTTTCTTGTCTTTTTCTTCTTTCTTCTCTTCTTTTTGATTTCACGTTTGATCCGCTATTTAATCTGCAATTTCTTTCATCAATTAAGCATTTTGTAGATTAGAAGCAGAGAAAATAATTTAGGCAGATAAAGAGCTTAGAGGATTTTAGGAAGCATAAATGGCAATTAAATGGGCGAAAAATAGCCGTTGCTGAATTTTCCGTCGCAGGGGTGACTCATGAGTCGACTCATGCTTCAGGGGTCGACTCATGAGTCGACCTCTGTTGCAAAACCAGAGAATGCTTTTCTGGATTTCTTGGCTAAATTAGCAGGGTCGACTCATGAGTCGACTCATGCTTGTGGTCGACTCATGAGTCGACTCACAGTCGTGCCAAGCCAGAAACTAGCGTGCCAAGGAGATTTTTGCGTGCCAATCAGCTCACAGTGCCATGAGTTGACTCATGAGTCGACTCATGCACTTCAAACCTTCATAACTTCAAAAATATAAGTCAAACACAATAAATTTTACCAATAGATTTCAAATCATTTGTTCTACCAAATGATACTTTCAAATCAAGATTTGAGTGAATTACGATTTTGCCCTTGAAGATCATAAGGATTTTTCATTTTAAAATTATTTGAATCCTTCATCTGATTTGTAATCATCAAAATCAATCTAGGAGCAACAATCTCTCCCTTTTTGATGATGACAAAATATTTGAACAAAAATATTTATGTTAATGCATTATTTCAAAAGAATCCATTATAGGTGTTATGCTTGAAAAGAGTATGATTCTTTTGGCATGTAATATAAATGCAAAGATAGTTTGTCCATTTTCTTAAAGTTTGAAAAGGGTATTAGATCATTTTGAGTTCAAGATATATCAGAGCAAGAGAAGATAAATAACTTTTTCTATGTATCAGAGCAAAAATAATTTTTACAATGATATCAGAAAAGATTTTATAATGTATCAGAGCAAGAAAATTTTATAATGTATCAGAGAAAATTTCATACTGTATTAGAGCAAATGTCAGAGAAATTTCACACTGTATCGAGCAAATGTTATAATATATTAGAGAAACCTTCACACTGTATCGGATCAAATGTTATCATGTATCAGATTAAGTTAAAAGAAATTGTAGGATGTATCAGAGTAAAACAAATTTCTTATTGATGTATCAAGGTGAGTAAAATTTCAAAAGCAAGTTTGAATATCAGAGCTTATATAAAAAATACTTATTTGCATTGTACTCATGATTTTGCTTTTGATGGATGACTTTTTGTTAAAGTTCTGTCTGATACCAAATTTTGATACCAAATTTCTCAAAGTTTTGTTTAATCTTTCAATCCTTGTTTTTGTCTAATTTCTCCAATATTTGTTTAATTTCTTCAATATTTGTTTTAATTTCTCCAATATTTATTTTTGTTTAATTTCTCCAATATTTGTTTTAATTTCTCCCAATCTTTGTTTTTGTTTAATTTCTCCCCTTTTTCTCATAATTTAGGGTTTTGCTTTTTGTCTAATTTCAATTTTTATTTTAGTTTAATTTCTCCCCCTTTTTGACATCATCAACATAGTTAACTCTTTCTTTTCTTTTTCTGAAATATTCTTTAATTTCTTCTTCTTTAGAGTTTTTTTTTTTTTTTACAGATGTTTGCTCCCCCTTAATATAGCAATTATTAACAGCAAACAACACAAGGAGAAGATAATATTTCAACAGATGTATCAGAGATTGAAATATAACCAAAATATAATCATTACAAAGTGGTAGAAATATAGGTAAAAGATGATTCCATTAATATCATAATTGTTTCAATACATAAAATTCAATCAGCTAAATGTCAATACATGGCCCCAAGGTATAGATCCTAGAACAAGATACTAACTCCTAGGATCTAGATAAGTCAATGATCAGAGTCATCAGATATAGGGTGAGGAGATGATGGATCAGAAGTGCGTCCTCTACCCCGTCTGCCTCTGCACGAGTAGGAGAACGAGATGAACTGGGTGGCTGAGAACGCTGAGATGCTAGGGACTGAACAGAAAGGTGAGTCTGATAGAATCAAGTACGTTCAGTGCTCTGGAAATAGATTGAAGTAGAGCAGTGAACTGGATGGTAGCATGCTCACTCGATCCTCTGATCTCTTTCCTCAGTAGCTCATATCCACCTTCTAATGCTCCTCTGAGCCTGCCAGCCTCTGTAGTGAGGTCTGTGACCTCAATAGTAGACTCCTGTGGCTGGGGATGGGCCAATGCAAGGACTTGCCCCTGCAAGTCAAGAACTCTGCCAGTAAGTCTCCAGACTGTATCCTCAAGCTGCTGTATCCTGACGGACTGATCTGAAATCATCTGAAATACAGTGGAGATGTGGGGAGTAATGGTCTGATCAGAAGATGTAGCTCCAGGTGCAAAAGAAGTACTACTCCACTGGCTAGACAGCAAAGAAGCCACACGCTGTGAAATATGCTCGATCTGATCGTCAGCCAGTCTGAACTCTGATGGAGGTGCTCTGCTCTCTGGCTGATACACTGGTGTGGGCATCCTAGTAAACTCAGAAGGGCCAGCCTCAGTATCAGGAATGAACTGGGTATCTGGTGAAGCTGCCCTGAAGTCATGTACAGGAGAAGATGGACCTTCTTCTTCTACTCTGCCTTCAGTTCTGTCTTCAGCTCTTTCCTCAGCTCTCTCCTCAGCTCTTTCTTCAGAGCCCTTGATCCAACCACCAACAGTCTTTGTAATTCCCATTCGGTGCAGGCTGTGTTGGTTGAAAGTGTCCACATGTGAGAGCTTGGTAGGTGTCTCCCCCTCACAGCTAACTCCAAACCTCCTAAAAACTCTAGTAAGGGCCATACCATAAGGCAAGTGTGCCTTGGATCTGTTCAAAGTTTCTCTCATGGCCTCTATCATAAGTGCAGGGAGGTTTAGGGGGGTCTGAGTGATGATATGAACATGACACATACATCTCTGCCAGATAGTAAGTCATGTCTACCACTCCTAGGAAAGAAGAGTTTCGTTACAATCTGATGCAGGACCTCATCTCAATGGATAATAGCTTTGCTTCCAATTTGTTTAAACTTCCTGAAAAAGTTTCTCCTAAGATAATTCTGATCCCTTCTTCTTTAATTGGGAGTTCCATATATGAGTATCCTTCACTAGGCAACTGAAGTATTTCTCCCAATATCCTAGAATCCAAACAGATGTCAATCCCCTTTACAGTTGAAGTCACAGACCCGTTTCCATAATTTAGGTTCTGGTAGAACTCTCTGACTAGATCAACATAGGTGACTTCCTTAAGAGAGCAATAAAGTTTCCATCCTTGATTTTTGATCTTGGTAGCAAAAGTAAAGCCTTCTTTCTCAAAGAACCAAAAATCTATGTTTTTCCCGATTTCTACTTTTCTATCAGAAAGAGGATTTACACTGGGGCTTATGGAGGATTGAGAGAGACCTTGAGCAGGTACTGAAACTGGATCGGGAATACTGGAGACTGAGCATGCCTTTTCTTTCGGACAATTTCCTCAGGCTCTCGGATTGATTTCCTTCTTTGGGGAAGTTTCATCTTTGGAGCCATATCAAAAAATAGCAGACAAGAAGACTTGAATTCAGTGGAGGAGGGATCACAAAAGAGTAAAGAAGAATTTTGGTGGAGAAAAGAAGTGGATTTTGAATGAACGATGAAGTTCTAGGGCACGTTCCACCCGCGCCAATCACTGCGAGAAAGCACAGAAAAGTCCTTTTCAAGGAGGCGATTTTTGGTGGAGAGAAGGAGGGAGAATTGCCTCAGAATTGATCCTTGGATTTGGAGCAAAAAGAGTTGGAGAGGACGGCTTTCGGAAGGAAGACGACGAGAAGATGAGTCGTCTCATAAACAGGGTTTCCCGTTTTAAAAACAATGAACCCGATGGAAGTTGGTGGGATTTACAAGTTTGCCATTGAGTCGACTCATGGGGGTCGACTCATGAAGTTCAGAAAATCAGGAAAAATGCAAATAAATTCCAAAAAAATTCAAAATTTCGGGAGAAGGAATTTTGCTCAATGATAAGTTTTTAGAGTAATAAATCTGAGCTTTTGGAACCAGGATAGTTGTTGGAAATTGAGCTCTAAGAATATTTGATATTAATTAAGAGAAGTTTAGGCAAATGGATCTAGAATTCCTAGATTTCTCCTAATTTCACAGAATCTATCCTCACTAAGGGCCTTTGTAAAGATATCGGCTAATTGATTTTCTGTGCAAACATATTCAAGAATTATATTTTTGTTTTGAACATGTTCTCTTATGAAATGATGTCATATTTCAATATGTTTAGATCTTGAGTGTTGTATTGGATTTTTAGATAGATTTATGGCACTTGTATTATCACATTTTATTGGTGTTTCATTAAGTTTGATTCCAAAATCTTCGAGTTGTTGCTTAATCCACAAGATTTGAGCACAACAACTTCCGGCTGCAATGTATTCGGCCTCAGCCGTAGACAGTGCCACCGAATTTTGTTTCTTGCTAAACCATGAGATTAGATTAACTCCAAGAAATTGGCAAGTTCCACTTGTGCTTTTCTATCTAATTTACATCCAGCAAAATCAGCATCTGAATATCCTAACAAATTAATTTGTGAGTCCTTAGAGTACCATAACCCTATAGTTTGTGTACCATTTAAGTATCTAAGGATTCTTTTAACAGCATTCAAATGAGATTCCTTAGGATTAGATTGATATCTTGCACATAAGCAAACACTAAACATGATATCAGGCCTACTTGCAGTTAGATATAATAATGAGCCAATCATACCTCTGTAGTATTTTAAGTCTACGCTTTTACCTTCATCATCCTTGTCAAGCTTACTTGAGGGACTCATTGGTGTGCCAATTGGTTTGCAGTTCTCCATTCCAAATCTTTTGAGTAGTTCCTTGGTGTACTTGCTTTGGGTGATGGAGATTCTCTCTTTTGATTGTTTGATTTGGAGTCCGAGAAAGAAGGTGAGTTCTCCCATCATGCTCATCTCGAACTCTCCCTGCATAAGCTTAGCAAAGTTTTGACAAAGGGATTCATTAGTAGACCCAAAAATTATGTCATCAACATAAATTTGTATAATTAGCATATCATTTTGGTTTCTTTTAATAAATAGGGTTATATCTACATTGCCTCTTGAGAAACCATTATTTAGTAGAAATTTGCTTAGCCTTTCATACCATGCTCTAGGTGCTTGTTTTAGACCATATAAAGCTTTATTTAATCTAAAGACATGATTGGGAAAAGCATGATTTTCAAATCCAGGGGGTTGTTCTACATATACTTCTTCAGAAATATATCCATTTAAAAATGCACTTTTAACATCCATTTGAAATAACTTGAAATTCATAAAGCAAGCATATGCAAGTAGAAGTCTAATAGCTTCTAATCTAGCAACAGGTGCAAAGGTTTCATCAAAATCAATTCTTTCTTCTTGATTATATCCTTAGCAACCAGTCTTGCTTTATTTCTAATTACATTTCCATGCTCATCTAATTTGTTTCTAAAGACCCATTTTGTGCCAATTATTGAATAATCTTTAGATCTTTTTACTAAGGTCCAAACATTATTTCTTTTAAATTGATTAAGTTCCTCTTGCATAGCATTAATCCAGTTATGATCATTTTCAGCCTCTTCAAAAGTTTTAGGTTCAAGTTGAGATACAAAAGCACAATGATTAAGTACATCTCTAAGTGAAGAACGTGTTTTTACCCCATGCATAGGATCACCGATAATTAACTCCTTAGGGTGGCTGTGAACATACCTCCATTCCTTGGGTAATTCATTTGTACCTTGAGATTGTTCTTGAATTTCTTCACCTCTTTCATTTTGTTCGTCTTCTTGATCCTTGTCTTCTGGAGTTGCTGAATCTTTCAGAGTGATCTCCTTCATACCTTCTATTAGTGGATCTGCATCATCAGCACCCTCATTCTTCCTTGAAGGAAGATCGTTAGATTCATCAAAGACAACATATATGGACTCCTCAACTACTAAGGTTCTTTTGTTGAACACTCTAAATGCTTTACTAGTGGAGGAGTAACCTAGAAGGATTGCTTCATCTGATTTTGCATCAAATTTACCAAGTTTTCTTTGCCATTATTTAATACAAAACATCGACAACCAAAAACATGAAAATAGACAATATTTGGTTTTCTTCCTTTCCAAAGTTCATAGGAGATTTTCTTTAAAAATTGTCTTATTAAAGCACGATTTAAAATGTAACATGCTGTGTTAATAGCTTCCGCCCAAAAATATCTTGGAAGGTTGCTTTCACAAAGCATGGTACGGGCCATTTCTTCTAAGGTTCTATTTTTCCTTTCAACTACCCCATTCTGTTGGGGTGTCCTAGGAGCAGAGAAGTTATGGCCAATTTCATTTTCATCACAAAAATTTTCAAAGTCATGATTTTCAAATTCTGTTCCATGATCACTTCTAAAATTTTGAATTGAAAACCCTTTTTCATTAGTGACTTTTCGATGAAATTTAGTGAAAATTTGAAAAGTTTCATTTTTGTGAGCTAAAAAGAAAACCCAAGTAAAACGAGAGTAATCATCTATTATTACAAATCCATATCGTTTTCCTCCTAGACTAGTGGTTCTTGTTGGTCCAAATAAATCCATATGTAAGAGCTCTAAAGGTCTAGAAGTTGAAACAGTGTTTTTGGATTTAAATGATACTCTAGTTTGTTTACCTAATTGGCATGCATCACAAATTCTATCCTTTTCAAAATTCAATTTTGGCAAACCGAGAACTAAATCTTTTTTGATTAATTTTGAAAGAGAATGCATGCTAATATGTGCAAGTCTACGATGCCACAGCCAACTAGTCTCATTTATTTTAGCATTTAAGGAAACTAGGCATTGCATGTCTAATTTAGTTAAATCATTCAAGTCTACCATATAAACATTGTCATGCCTATGTCCTATAAATTTAATGCCATCGTTAATAGGACTCGTCACAATGCAAACAGATGATTCAAAACTTACTTTATACCCTTTATCACAGAATTGACTAATGCTAAGTAAGTTATGCTTTAAACCTTTAACTAATAAAACATTCTCAATGTATTTGGAGGGAGTGATACCAATGTTACCAATTCCGATGATCTTTCCTTTGCCATTATCTGTAAAGGTGACCATCCCTCCATCCTTAGCATCAAGCGTGATGAATTATGATTCATCGCCAGTCATGTGTCTCGAGCATCCGCTGTCAAGATACCATTTCCTGTTTCCTTCTTGGGATGCTAGACACACCTGCAAACACAGATCAAGTTTCTGTCTTAGGTACCCAAGCTTTCTTGGGTCCTTTCAGGTTAGTCAGAATGGTTCCTTTTGGAACCCATATTTTCTTTGTGTTTGCATATTTGTTAATAAGACATGTATATGATTTATGTCCTATTCTTTCACATTTAAAATAAGTAATATTTGTAGACTTGTTACTTGAATAATTTACATAAATATCCTTCAGAAATTTTTGTTTCTTCAAGGGTTTATAACCAAGTCCAGCCTTATCATATATAGCTTTCTGATTTTCAAGGATCATATTTAGTTTGTTTGAACTTAAGGTGAACTTATCTACTATAGACTTCAGCTTGTTCATTTCATCCTTTAAGTTTTGATTTTCTTGAATCAAGGTGAATTTTTCAATTGAAAGATTTTCAGCTTGTTTCACTAAGGACTGATTTTCCAATTTCAGCTCTTTGTTTTTCTTCCCTAGTTTCTTTAATTCATCAATTGAATCATAGAATACCTCATGCAATTCTTCAAAAGTAAATTCACTAGTGGATTCAGAAGTTACCTCATTTTCATGTGCCATCAGGCACAGGTTGGCTTGTTCTGTTGAGGTTTCCTCGTCGGAGCTTGAGTCATCACTCGCACTCCAGGTCGCCATCATTGCCTTCTTTTTAAACTTCTTTGGACCTTTCTTCAATTGTGGATATTCGGATCTGAAATGTCCTGGCTTCTTGCACTCGTAGCATATAGGGGTTTGATCTTTTTCCTTTTCTTTGCTTTGATCCCCTTTTGTGAATTTCTTTCTCATCCCCTGTTTCCTTTTTCTTAGAAACTTCTTAAATTTCTGGGTGATGAGAGCCATCTCTTCATCCTGATCTTCATCTTCAGAGTCATCTGTTTCATAATCTGGCGAAGTTGTGGATTTGAGGGCAATGGTTCTTTTCTTTTTGATTTCATCCTCTTGATGTTGCTTCATGCTAAGTTCATGAGTCATCAAGGATCCAAGAAGCTCTTCTAGAGGTAGAGTGTTCAAGTCCTTTGCTTCTTGGATGGCAGTCACCTTGGCTTCCCAAGTTCTTGGCAGTGACCTGAGAATCTTCCTTACAAGTTCATTGTTAGTATAAGATTTGCCAAGACTCTTTAAACCATTGATTATATCAGTAAAATGAGTAAACATAGCAGTTATGGACTCATCATGCTCTATTTTGAACAATTCATATTTATGTACAAGCATGTTTATTTTAGACTCTTTTACTTGATTTGTTCCCTCATGGGTGACTTCTAACCTATTCCATATTTCTTTAGCAGATGCACAAGTAGAAATACGATTAAATTCACTAGCATCTAGTGCACAATAAAGAACATTCATAGCTTTGGCATTTAATTGTGCCAATTTCTTGTCAACCTCATCCCATTCTTTCTCGGGTTTGGTTGACTCCTCACCATCTATAATCTTGGTGGGTGTGTGAGGACCATTCACTATGATACTCCACATATCATAGTCGAGTGCTTGTATGAAAATCTTTATCCGAGCTTTCCAATAGGTGTAATTAGACCCATTGAAAAGTGGAGGTCGGTTTGTTGATTGCCCCTCGACTAGAGAAGTTCCAACATGGGTTGCCATAGATCTTTGGCTCTTTGATTGTTAGATCAAAGAAGGGCTAGAGCACCGGCTCTGATACCACTTGTTGCCCAGCTATGCAACCCAAGAGGGGGGGTGAATTGGGTTTCTAAATATTTTAAGCCCAACAGATAACTTATGAAGAACAAAACAATGGCTTAAAATAATATTAATTACCTAAAGCAGTATTGTAAGGATATAATAAAGAAATAAGATAAAGCGATAAAGCACACCACAAACACAAGGATTTATAGTGGTTCGGTGCTAACCTTGCACCTACATCCACTCCCCAAGATCCCACTTGGGAATTTCAATCCACTATCCTTTGTATTCAACCCGAATACAAAATGTCGGAAACTCCGACACTAGCTATCCCAAGCTAGATCACTTGTTTCCCGGGTACAAGCAAACCCAAAACACTTCGATTTCAGGTTCGGATCAACCGTTCCTTGTTTTGGAAATCCTCCAAAAACAAGAGCAAAAACTCACAAAGAGTAAGAATATTTAGAGCACAGATTAATACAATAACAGCTCCTTTTATGAGCAAATATAACAATAAAAGCTTTACTCAAATGAAGAACCCCTTCTTCAGATTTTCTCAAGATGAATGAACGGTTGAACGAATGCTTGAGAAGAGGTTGATCGTTGATTGAAGATCTCTTGAAAGCTTTGAACGATCTCTAGATCAAGGTTGAAACGATAGGCGTGAAGAATTCTCTCCTTGAAAGATCTAGCTTTTCTCTTTCACAATCTCTCTGGTATATTGTGGATCCTCTCTCTTTTTCTCTATGGATATTTCGTTGATCTCAGGCTTATTCTTGCAAATTACGGATCCTCTCTTCTATTCTTCTCTCTTTCTCGTCTTTTTCTTCTTCTTCTCTTCTTTTTGATTTCACGTTTGATCCGCTATTTAATCTGCAATTTCTTTCATCAAATTAAGCATTTTGTAGCATTAGAAGCAAGAGAAAATAATTTAGGCAGATAAAGAGCCGTTAGAGGATTTTTAGGAAGCATAAATGGCAATTAAAATGGGCAAAAAAATAGCCGTTGCTGACATTTCCCGTCGCAGGGGTCGACTCATGAGTCGACTCATGCTTCAGGGGTCGACTCATGAGTCGACCTCTGTTGCAAAAACCAAAGAACGATTTTCTGGAATTTCTTGGCTCAAATTAGCAGGGGTCGACTCATGAGTCGACTCATGCCTTGTGGGTCGACTCATGAGTCGACTCACAGGTCGTGCCAAGCCAGAAAACTAGCATGCCAAGGAGAATTTTTGCGTGCCAATCAGCTCACAGTGCCATGAGTTGACTCATGAGTCGACTCATGCACTTCAAACCTTCATAACTTCAAAAATATAAGTCCAAACACAATGAAATTTTCACCAATAGATTTCAAATCATTTGTTCTACCAAATGATACTATCAAATCAAGATTTGAGTGAAATTATGATTTTGCCCTTGAAGATCATAAGGACTTTTTCATTTTAAAATTATTTGAATCCCTTCAATCTGATTTGTAATCATCAAAATCAATCTAGGAGCAACAATTAGGTTATCTAAAAAATCCCAATCAACTTGGACTTTTTCAATTGACTCTAGAATTAATTTTTTTTAATTTTGATGAATTTATAAGTCAAGATTGATATCTAGCAATGTGTCATGACTATCCAAAAGATTTAGAATTTTGATAAAAAATTATCAAAATATCCTTCAGTGGCAAGTTCCCATGTAATTCAATCCTTCAGTCAAACAACATTCCAAATGAGCGTGGGTATGAAAATATATCAAATCCAATCACTTATCATTATGTATCTCGATCAGAAGGTGATGATTTAGTTGATGATATATTAAAAATTCTTTTCTAATTATCATCCTACTTTGGCCAAAGACTTCCAGAATCATCATCCTATGAGATCATATAGGATGTTCGCTCTCCTTATTAGGAGTGACTAATCCCTTATTGATCACTCATAACCTCTATGCATACTTTACCATATCCAAAACACCCCACACAAATATCAAAGAACCAAGCTAGGTAGTGAACCAAAACATGGATCCATGTACATAAGGTACCATGGTGACTTTAGGTCTAAGGATCACTTACACAACTCCCACTAGAGAATCATCAGTTGACATGTAAGTAAGATTTCATCTGATATTCTTTTGTAGGTTAATTCAGTGAACTCATTCTCTAATGAGCACATATATCCTTGTATTAGTATCACCACACAAGTGGTTGTGAGATCAACCATCCTCATTTTTGAGTATGCATAGGATATGCCAGTCTTACTGATATCATTGATCTCTGACTCAATATACCAATGACTAGAAATATTTTAGATAAGAGCTATCGAGGAATTAGGTCTCACTGGTGTGATCTCATCATGACCCTAAAATCATTGCCCAGACCTATGGGGTTCATTATAATTTTAAAATTAATAAGATACAGCATATAATGAATTAAAAATATCTATTTTATTAATAATATAAATGTCAATTTATATGAGTTTGAAAGATAAATTATAAAAATATCCTATCGCATCTCATTTGCGATTGACTTGTAGGGCATTATTCTTTCAATCTCCCACTTGCACTTAAAGCCAATCGCCCCTATACTTGATGTCCATGCTATCAAGATGGTGGTCAAACTGCTACATTGATAAGACCTTAGTGAATGGGTCCACTATATTATTCTTGGTGTCAACTCACTCCATAAACATATCGCATCTTTTGACAATCTCCCGAACGAGGTGGAACCGTCTTAGGATGTGCTTGGATTTATGGTGAGACTTTGATTTTTTGACTTGAGCAACTGCCCCGGTATTATCACAATAAAAGGATATTAGTTGTTCAATATCTGGAATCACATCTAATTCTGTAATGAATTTCTTCATCCAGATGGCCTCCTTAGCAGCCTCACTTGCAGCAATATACTCAGCCTCAGTGATTGAGTTAGCAACCATTTGTTGTTTGGAATTTTTTCAACTTACTGCACGACCATACAAGGTGAACACATATCCAGATATAAATTTGCTATCATCCGGATCAGATTAAAAATTAGAATTGGTATAATCTTTCAGTTTTAAATCAGATCCACCATATATCAGAAAAATATATCTAGTCCTTCTCAAGTACTTGAGTATATTTTTTACAGCTTTCTAATGATCTTCTCCAGGATCAGCCTGAAATCTGCTTACAATACCCAAGGTATAAGCAACATCAAGCCTGGTACATAACATAGCATACATTATTGATCCTACAGCTGAAGCATAAGAAATAAAACTTATTCTATTTCTCTCTTCTGGTGTCTTAGGAGACATCTTCTTAGAGAATTGTATGCCATGACCTATGGGCAAGTAACCTCTTTTATTTTTCTCCATATTGAACCTCTTCAACACAAAGTCAATGTACCTAGACTAGGACAAGTCTAGCATCCTATTCGATCTATCCCTATAGATCTTAATACTAAGTATATAGGATGCCTCATCCAAGTCTTTCATGAAAAATTTTTGTGATAGTCAAGTTTTGATCGATTGCAACATCGGAATATCATTCTTAATAAGTAATATGTCATCCACATACAAGACTAGAAAGATAATAGCATTCCCACTAGCCTTCTTATACACACAAGATTCATCCATATTTTTGATAAAGCCAAACGATTTGACTGTCTTATCAAAATGAATGTTTCAGCTCCTCGATGCTTGCTTCAATCCATAAATGAATCTATTCAGCTTGCATACCTGATTTGCTCTCCCACTAGAGATAAATCTCTTTAGCTAAGTCATATAGATTTCTTCCTTAAGGTTTTCATTGAGGAAGGTAGTCTTGATAGCCATCTACCAGATCTCATAGTCATGGTATGCTGCAATAGCAAGCATTATTTGAATAGACTTAAGCATGACTATTGGCGAAAAGGTTTCTTCATAATCAACACCTTATTTTTGTTTGAAACCTTTTGCCACAAGCCTGGCCTTATAGGTCTCTACTTGGCTATCTACTCCAATCTTTTTTTTGAAGATCCATTTACAGCCTATTGGGGTCACACCCTCAGGTGTATCAACCAAAGTCTATACTTGACTAGCATACATGGAGTCCATTTCGGATTTCATGAAGTAGAGCCACTTGTCAGAGTTACTACTCATGATAGCTTCCGAATAGGTCGTGGGATCATCATTCTCAATGATGTGGATTGTGTTGTCATTCTCAATGACAAATCCATATCTGAGTGATACACTACGCACTCTACTTGACCTTCGGAGAGGAGGTGTGTATAGTAGTTGTGCCTCAACAACAGGCACAACTGGTTGAGAACTATATGGTAAATCCTGGATGGATTGTAGGTTTTGAACTTTTTCATGTTCAACAGACCTCCCACTGTCTCCTTCTTGGATAAACTCTTTCTTCAGAAAAATGGCATACCTACCAACAAACATATTTTATTGAGTAGGATTATAGAAGTAGTATCCTATACTCTCTTTAGGATAACCTACAAACCTATATTTTTCTGATCTAGCATCCAACTTATGTCCATCAATATTTTTCATATAAATCGGACAACCCTAAATCTTAAAATGCTTAAGATTGGATCTTTTTTCTTTCCATATTTCATATGGAGTGCTAGAAACAGATTTTGAAGGTACTTTATTCAAAATATACACTACAGCCTCGAGGGTATATCCCCAAAAGAATATTGAAAGATCCGTGAAACACATCATGGACCGCAACATATCTAATAAGGTGCGATTCCTCCTTCTGTAATTTCATTTAATTGTGGAGTATAAGGAGGTGTCCATTGAAAGAGTATTCCATTTTATTTCAAATAATCGAGAAACTCACTAGATAAGTATTCTCCTCCTTAATCCGATTGAAGAGTTTTAATACTTTTACCAATTTATTTTTCGACCATTCTTTAATACTCTTTAAATTTGTCAAAGGCTTCGGATTTATATTTCATTAAATATACATATCCTAACTGTTGTGATCCAGGTGGTGTGCCCAAGGCCCAGGAGACTAAGGCTAAGGCCAAGGTCCATTCATGAGGGCTTCATGGAGACTCTAGGGCTAGTTGGGCCCTAGGTTGAAAGGCTGTGGGCCTTTCGGGTTCTTGAGGTCTAGGTTATGTGGGCCTCAAGGGACCAACTCTTTATGGGCCAGGTCTGGACCCAGGAGAGGTGAGATTAGGTCGAGTCATGGGTATACATGGGCTTGGGTTAACCTAATCTCCCATAGAGTTGGTCAAGGGAGTTTTGGGTTTGGGTCACTTGACCCGGTGTTTATATATACATGTACTTGTATAGGTATGATTAAGCCAAGAAAATAGACAACACTTTCTCCCAAGTCTCTCTCTCTCTTCTCCCTCTCTCTCCAGCCATCTTCAATGCCCCAGGAGCAAGAAACCCTAGGGTTTCTTGCCGCCAGTCCATAAAAGGAAAGAGAAGAAGGGGAGGCGCTAGCCCCTTCCCACTTGCAGCCGCCTACCAAATCTGCTCTCCCCCTCCTGTAGGCACCCAAACACTAGATCCAAGATCTAAAATCTCTTGAGAAGAGGTTGGTACAAGTCCCTCTTAGATCTGGAGTTGATCTGAGGTCGTTTGAGGTGCGGGTGAGATCTCCATCAACAGATCTACAAGAAAGGCTGCAGCAGGATAGATCTGCAAGGTTTGTTTCCATCTATCTTCTTCTTTATCTAGAATGCCCCGATTCAAGATCTATGAATTAGAAGACCTCGGTCCAGATCTGATCTAGTTGGGTACCAGATCTTGGATTTTTTAGAGGTAGTTTTAGAGGCGTTCTTTATCTGGAACGAAAGGCTGACGAAGAAGACAGCAACCAGGCTGATTTCATCAAGGGCCTTGGATCGTGTCCAGACGACTCCAGATCTATTCGTTGCTGGTTCCGTTGCACCCAAGGTCCATGAGAGGAGCTGAGATCATGCTCCAATAGTTGGTATCAGAGCCACGATGGTGAGGAAGCGGTTCCAAGCATGAGAAGTTGAAGATCCCAAGTGCTGAAAATTTTCAGCAAGGTACCATCAAGGTATATTCTACACTTCTTAAATTTATATTGCTTGTTTGGCTTGGATCCAGTCATAGGAAGCAATATGAAGGTCAATTTTGAGAAGTTTGATGGCAAGGGGAATTTTTTCATGTGGAAAATCCGGATGGAGGATCTTCTGGTGCAAGCAGATCTGGATCAGGCTTTGGATGAGAAGCCTGAGGGAATGACAGATAGACGGTGGGCATCGTTGGAGAAGAAAGCATGCTCGATGATCAGAGGATGTTTGGCGGATGCAGCGTTGTATTCGGTGCTAGAAGAAAAGACCCCGAAGGGCCTTTGGTCGAAGTTACACACCATGTACATGGGGAAGAATATGTGCAACAAGCTGATGCTAAAGAAGAGGTTGTACAGTCTTCGAATGCAGGAGGGATCTGATGTGATTAGCCACATTCAGAGGTTCGACCAGTTATGCACGGAGTTGGTGAATATCGGGGTGAAGCTGGATGAGGAGGACAAGTCTCTATTGCTTCTATGTTCGCTGCTCGGATCATATGATTCTTTGGTGACTATACTACTCTACGGCAAGGAGACTCTGGAGTATGAGGACATGGTCTCGGTACTGAGGTTGAATGAGCAGAGGAAAAAGTTGACTAGAGATCGGGCTCCCTAGGAGGGTTTGGCAGTAGGGGAGAGGACAGGTAGAGGCAGAGGCAGAAGCAAGTCCAGGGGGCGGTCTAAGTCTAGGAAGGAAAAGAAAGAGGTGAAATGCTTCAAGTGCAACGAGTTCGGGCACTTCAAGCGAGAATGTCCACTATGGAAGAGCAAGAAGGGAGAAAGAAGTGGCTCAGAATCAGTGAGTGCAGTTGCTGGGTAGCAGGTGGAGGATGATCTACTTGTGGTATTAGATGATCACAGGCAGTACACAGAGGAGTGGACACTAGACTCTGCGTGCTCACATCACTACACACCACACAGGTCTTGGTTTGCTACATACACCAAGACAGATGAGGGATCAGTGACTCTAGGCGACAATCATCCTTGCAAGGTGGCTGGGATAGGGACAGTCAGGGTGAGGATGTTTGATGGGATTGTGAGGACATTGACAAATGTAAAGCACATCCCAGAGATGGAAAAGAATCTGGTGTCACTAGGCTACTTGGAGCGCAGTGGATACAGCTTCAGCAGTAGGGCTAGAAGCGGAGTACTGAACATCTCCAATGGAGCTATGGTAGTGATGAGAGGTAGGAGGTTGGACAATAACCTCTATCGCATGGAGGGATCTATGGTGATCGAAGAGTCGATGCAGCAGCTGCAGCACAGGACCAGGAGGGGACTTACAGGATGTGGCACTACCGCCTAGGCCACATGGGTGACAGGGGGCTGAGGGAGTTGAGCAGGAGAGAACTCATCTCTGATCTAGAGGATGGTGCTACAGGGGAGATCTGTGAGCCTTGCTAGATGGGAAAGCAGAGGAGAGTTCAGTTCAATATCAGTATAGCCCGCAGTGCAGCCCCTCTGGAGTTAGTACACACGGATGTGTGGGGACCAGCCCCAATTTTAGCTAGGAATAGGGCCAGATACTTCATGACCCTGATTGATGATTTCTCAAGAAAACTCTAGATTTACTTCATGAGAGAGAAGTCAGAGGTCTTCACCAAGTTCAAGATCTGGAGAGCGGAGGTGGAGAAGGAGCAGGAGAGGAGCGTGAATTGTCTGAGATCAGACAATGATAGGGAGTACACCAGTAGAGAGTTCCAGGACTACTGTGAGGAGTGTGGGATCAGGAGACACTTCTCAGTTAGGGGGACTCCACAGTAGAATGGGGTGGTCGAGAGGATGAACAGAATACTTTTGGAAAAGGCACGATGCATGAGGCTGCAGGCAGGGCTTCCAAAGGAGTTCTGGGTTGACGCAGTTGACGCAGTGGGTTACTTGGTCAATCGGTCACCTCACACCAGGTTGGATGGCAGGCTTCCAGAGGAGGTGTGGTCTGGGAGGACAGTTGGGCTGGGCCATCTACGGGTATTTGGGTGCATGGCCTATGTGCATATTGGAGCTAGTGAGCGGAGCAAGCTAGACGCCAGATCACGCAAGGTGGTGTTTCTAGGCTATCCGCGAGGAGTCAAGGGATACAGGTTGTGGGATCCCTTGGAAAAGAAGGTCATCATTAGTCGGGATGTGACTTTTGATGATGAGTCAGTCTTATGGAGGCGAGCAGGCATGGAGGAGTAGTAGGAGCAGGAGGAGGTCCAATAGGGTGCTGCTGGACAGCTTACCTCTTTTATTTTGCCTCTTGCAGGTACTACGGGAGGACATGATATTCAGGTGGAGAACCTACCTAAGGTGTCTCCACAGGTGGAGAGGAATCGGACGGATGATCGAGGCAGAGAGGTCCAACAGGAGCGAGCTGGATCAAGGACTGATATCGGTGTTGCCCTACACAAGCCCAAGAGGACCATCAGGCAACCGGACCGATATGGCTTCGAGAAGATGCTGTCATATGCCCTGGTGACAGTGAATGGAGACCCATATATGTATCAGGATGCTATTGAGATCGAGAACAGAGAGCGGTGGGTCCAGGCAATATCCGAGGAGATGCAATCTCTCCACAAGAACCAGACGTGGCGATTGGTGCAGTTGCCACAGGGGAAGAGGCCCATTGGCTGCAAATGGGTCTACAGTCGCAAGGAAGGGCCTTCAGAGCAGGGAGGTATCAGATTCAAGGCGAGGTTAGTGGCCAAGGGATACTCCCAGAAGGAAGGCATCGACTTCAGTGCGGTCTTCTCTCCCATCGTCAGACACACTTCCATCAAAGTGTTGCTGAGCATCGTAGCAGCTCAGGATTTAGAGCTGGAGCAGATGGATGTCAAGACGGCGTTCCTCCATGGTTATTTGGAGGAGAGGATTTACATGGAGCAGCCACCCAATTTCAGGGATCCAGGATTAGAGGGAAAGGTTTGTCTGTTGTAGAAGTCGCTGTATGGGCTGAAGCAGTCGTCGAGGCAATGGTACAAGTGGTTCGACTCTTATGTGCACAGCATTGGACTTTTCAGGTGCAAGTTTGATCCCTGTGTTTATGTTCAGTCTCTTGAGGATGGTTCTAGGTTGTTCCTACTCTTGTATGTAGATGACATGCTTATAGCATGCAAGAGTAGGAAGGTTGTGCAGGATCTGAAGGCATCCTTATCTCGGGAGTTTGAGATGAAAGATTTGGGCCCTGCAAGGAAGATCCTAGGCATGGAGATTTTCAGAGACCGAGCCCGAATGGTGCTGCATCTATCTCAGGGGGGCTACATATAGAAGGTCTTAGAGAGGTTCGGGATGAAGGGAGCAAAGCCGGCGGAGCTGCCACTTGCCAGTCACTTCAGACTCTCGAAGACCATGGCACCACAAACTGAAGTGGAGGCTCAGGAGATGGAGAAGGTCCCTTATGCTTCAGGAGTTGGGAGCTTGATGTATGCGATGGTCTGTTGTAGGCCAGACATCGCTCATGCAGTGAGTCAGGTTAGCAGGTTCATGGCGCAGCCTGGCAGGGAGCACTAGAGAGCTCTGAAGCGAATATTCAGATATCTGGCAGGTTCAGTTGGAGTTGGCATCTGCTACAGACAGTGAGAAGGTGTAGTGGGATACTCTGACATGTCCAAAGAGGCTCAGGGGCTGATTGGTGGTTATGTAGATGCAGACTTCGGTGGAGATGTGGATACCCGGAGGTCTACGACAGGCTTCATCTTTAGCCTGTATGGAGGTCTTATTTCTTGGAAATCAAGTCTGCAGCCTATCATGGCCCTGTCCACTATAGAGGCGGAGTACATCGGACTGACAGAAGTAGCTAAGAAGGTAATTTGGCTGAAGGGTTTGTTGACGGAGATGGGCCTTACTCAGGAGGCCATTAGAGTGCACTGTGACAGCCAGAGTGCACTTCTATTAGCACAGAACTCAGTCTATCATGCAAGAACAAAGCACATCTCCATTCGGTATCATCAGATCAGGGAGCTTGTGGAGGATGGCAAGGTGGAGCTGGTAAAGGTACACACCAAGGAGAATCCAGCTGATGTACTTACGAAGGTACTTCCACGGGACAGCTTTCAGAGATGTGTTGAGCTGATTCGGTTGATGGACAGAGTGGAGCTGGTTGAGGCCTTGGGATACCAAGATGGAGATTGTTGTGATCCAGGTGGTGTGCCCAAGGCCCAGGGGACCAAGGCTAAGGCCAAGGTCCATCATTCATGAGGGCTTCATGGAGACTCTAGGGCTAGTTGGGCCCTAGGTTGAAAGGCTGTGGGACTTTCGGGTTCTTGAGGTCTAGGTTATGTGGGCCTCAAGGTACCAACTCTTTATGGGCCAGGTCTGGGCCCAGGAGAGGTGAGATTAGGTCGAGTCATGGGTGTACATGGGCTTGGGTTAACCTAATCTCCCATAGAGTTGGTCAAGGGAGTTTTGGGTTTGGGTCACTTGACCCGGTGTTTATATATACATGTACTTGTATAGATTTGATTAAGCCAAAAAAATAGACAACATTTTCTCCCAAGTCTCTCTCTCTCTTCTCCCTCTCTCTCCATCCATCTTCCATGCCCCAGGAGCAAGAAACTCTAGGGTTTCTTGCCGCCAGTCCATAAAAGGAAAGAGAAGAAGGGGAGGCGCTAGCCCCTTCCCACTTGCAGCCGCCTACCAGATCTGCTCTCCCCCTCTTGCAGGCACCCAAACACTAGGTTCAGGACCTGGAATCTCTTGAGAAGAGGTTGATACAAGTCTCTCTCAGATCTGGAGTTGATCTGAGGTCGTTTGAGGCACGGGTGAGATCTCCATCAACAGATCTACAAGAAAGGCTGCAGCAAGACAAATCTGTGAGGTCTATTTCCATCTATCTTCTTCCCTATCTAGAATATCCTGATTCAAGATATACAAATTGAAAGACCTCAATCCAGGTCTGATCTAATTGGGTACCAGATCTTGGATTTTTTAGAGGTAGTTTCAGAGGCATTCTTCATCTGGAACGAAAGGCTGACGAAGAAGACTGCAACCAGGCTGATTTTGTCAAGGGCCTTGGATCGTGTCCAGACGACTCCAGATCTATTCATTGCTGGTTCCGCTGCACCTAAAGTCCATGGGAGGAGCTGAGATTGTGCTCGAATATAAACTTTGACCTATCATCAGTAAACGTGATGAAGTAAGAGTATCCACCTCTGGCTTGAGTCCACATTGGACCACCTACATCAGTATGTACAAGGTCCAAAATGTCACTTGCCCGATCTCCATATCCAGTAAATAGAGTCTTGGTTATCTTTTTCATGAGACAAGATTCATAAGTTCTATATGATTCATAATCATAAGGATCAAAAAAATTATCTTTGTATAACTTGTTAATCCTTGACTCATTTATATGGCCAAGTCAGCAGTGCCAGAGGTATGTGACATTCACATCCTCTCTTTTTTTTCTTCATATTATCAACATGAAGCACATTATCATTAAGTGAAAGAAACATAAGATCATTATTAATAAAAGTACTTCCATAATATTTATTAGAAAAATAAATAGAACAATCATTGTTCTTTACAATTATTTCAAAATCTTGTTCCAATAATAATGATACAGAAATAATATCTCTAACAATATCAAAAATATAATAACTGATCTTTAGATCTAAAATTTTGCTCGAAGGCAACTTCAAAATTTTGGTTTTTATGGCTTCGATTTGAATGGACTCTCCACTAGCGCCGAACAGCTTGAAGTCACCTTTATTCAGATTCTTTATTTCCTGTAGACTCTGCAATGATTTGTAAAGGTGTGAACCACAGGCGGTATCCAAAACTCAAGAATCTGAAAATGAAGTACTTAATGATAAATTAATTTGTATCATATACAAATCTTTAGCAACACTTGTTGATTTCACGGTTGCAAGGTACTCCTTGCAATTTCTCTTCCAGTGGCCCTTCTTGTCATAGTGATAACAAATACCTTTGGCGGAGACCTTCTTCGTCTTCTTCTTGGAGATGTCAGCCTTAGGGTTTAACTTTTTCTTAGAATCCTTCTTTGTCTTTTTCTTGCTAATTTTATCAACATGAAGGACCAGAGCCTTTTCACCCTTGAAATGGCTCTCTGCTATTTTTAACATATTCAGCAGTTCAAACAGGCTAGAGTTCAGTTTATTCATGTGATAATTAATAACAAACTAAGAAAAAGAGTCAGGAAGAGACTGTAGGATCAAATCCTGGCTCAGTTCACCATCCATGGCAAAATTCAGCTATCCCAGATGAGTGATCAAATCAATCATCTTTAATACAGCATTTGCATGGAAGAGCCTTCAGTCATATGGGTATGGAACAATTGCTTCGATATCTCATATTTAGCAGTCCGACTTTATTCCCTATATAGCTTCTTAAGATTAAGGAGAATAGAGAGAACGTCCATGTCCTCATGCTGCCTCTAGAGCTCATTGTTCATTGAGGCAAGCATGATACATTTAACAGTCACACTGTCATCTTTCCACATCTCATATGCAGTCCTATCCTCCTCGAAAGCATCTTCCCCAAGAGATTCTGGAGCAGGTGTATTCAGAATATAGAAGATTTTCTCCTGAGTGAGAACAATTCTCAAATTTCTTAACCAGTTAACATAGGTCCAAGACCTGAAATCTCTTGCGAAGAGGTTGATACAAGTCTCTTAAATCTAGAGTTGATCTGAGGTCGTTTGAGGCACGGGTGAGATCTCCATCAACAAATCTACAGGAAAGGCTGCAGCAGGACAGATCTGCAAGGTCTGGTTTCATCTACCTTCTTCCCTATCTAGAATGCCCCAATTTGAGATCTACAAATTGAAAGACCTCGGTCCAGGCCTGATCTGATTGGGTACCAGATCTTGAATTTTTTAGAGATGATTTTAGAGGTGTTCTTCATCTGGAATGAAAGGCTGATGAAGAAGACAGCAACCAGGCTGTTTTCGTCAAGGGCCTTAGATCAAGTCCAGAAGTCTCCAGATTTGTTCGTTGCTGGTTTCGCTGCACCCAAGGTCCGTGGGAGGAGCCGGGATCGTGCTCCAACACTTGAACACTCTAAAGTGATAGAAAATCTGAAAGAGAAAGAGAGGAGGAGGAGAAGAGGCTCTGCAAACAAAAAATCTATAAGGAAATTGATCATGGGAAGTCCAAGAGAGGGGTCTCCTTTTTATAGACTAGGAATTAGGACTTTTCAAGAAAGTATACCATAAATCAATACCAAAACCCCTTTTTGGCATCCCTAAAAATTCCAAAAAAATTATTAAGATGTGGAGAAAAAATCTAGAGTCTCACATGCCAAAGGATTCCTCAAGAAAAATAAGAAAAAAAAAATATGGCTCCAACAATATACCTTATACGAAAAATTTCTTTCCTAGTTTGCATCTTATCTTTAATTCGGATCACATTCGAAGTAGGAAAGAGATAATATTATGACTCATCAGATATAGCCAACCACCCTTATTGGATCCTCTCTTATGATGCCAAAAATCATAATTCAAATCCAATTAGGCATGGAGAAATTGGCATGGATCCAGATATGGTACAAAAGATAAGGATAGAGTTCTAGTTTGACTTAGACTCTTCATTTCTAATTTAATTCTAATCCAAATCAAATTTAGATTGAAACCACTGATAGAAATAAATCTAATCTAATTAGAAATCTAAATATCTTATCAAATTTCTAACCCAATTAAGAATTAGTCGAGTTCAAACTCTGATCGAATCAAGATCAAATTTTTTTTGTAATCAGATTTGATCATATCAATCCCAATCTGAGTTGAACTGAATCTAATTCAATTAGACTTATTTCAAAGCTCTTTAATCTATCAAATTGAGTCAATTAGTAATCTAATTACTAATTAATTCTTCATAAATGGTAGAGTTCCAGTCCCAGTGGGACTCTCCCACAGAGTCCTAGTCCAAGTAAGACTCTTCACCAGAGTCACAATCCAATTAGACTCTTCAGCCATCAGATTTGATCAAATCTTCTAATACATGTGACTCCATAGGTTCGAACCTAAGCTAGTAGTAGGAATAACTTTCTATACCAATCAATGTAATCATCTAGCAATGATGACCCGACGATCGGATGGGTCGAAGTGTTGCAAAGCAACCTTCTAGAACCTACTAGCATATGGTTACCATATAATTCATCTCTTTGACCTAAATGCTCAAAGTGACTTAGGGTTTAACTATTAACTCTAATTAAGTCAACCACATTATATTTCAACCTTTTAAATCCATCTCATGGATTATCCTGACCAAGGTTTTGCTAAATTGAAATATACTGATGCATATTTTCTACCAATTTAAAGAGGTCAATTTCATCTTGACTCACACACCGACATGATAAATACTTGACTGTACCTAGTATCCTTTCATCACTAAGTTTAAAATTCAGATAGTCTGGTACTAAAGTACAGTGAGTTACTTATAAGTCACTGTGGTGGTCTCAGGTCGGAGGGACACTTACACCCATACTCTTCATAAGCTACTTTTGACAGCAGAGTGCTCGGCATATAGTCACGTTTGATGTGAATATACTCCTACATTCCATCTACATGCCATAACAGTATTGTTGGTGCAAAAATCTGCTTGTGCCGGAGAAGCTGGAGTCGGGGAAGCCGCGGTCGCCGTCGGGACCTGCAAAGGAAGTCTAAACCGGAGGTGGGGTTGCTCCGGCAAGACCCTCCGACGCTCAAGTCAGTTCTCTGCCTCAACAAGAATGGAGTGCTCGAACGGAGAATTTAGCAGAGTTTTGAGATAAGAAATAAGCTTATAGAATAACGTATCTGGGTCCCCTTTTATAGGCGGGGGAGGTAACGGATTGTTGGCGACATCTGTAACCGTCTGGTCGTGGGCCGCCCATAGTCAGAGAAAATTTATTGCGAAGGGTAGTGGAGCAGAATCGTGGCTATCACCGTAGCTCGCCATGTGGAATCAGTTGCGAGGAGTGGAGCAGCGTCCGTTGTCGTGACTTGCCAGCGGATGGGAGAATCGCCCGGTATCCGTCGCAGGAGGTGGAGCAGGTTCGTGGCCGTTATTGTGGCCTACCAGGGGGTAGTGGAGCTGTGCGAAATCCGCCACAGGGAGTGGAGCAGAGCTGCGATGGTTACTACGGCCTGTCAGGGAATGATGAAGCTGCGCGGGATCCACCACAGGAAGTGGAGCAGGATCGTGGCCGTTATGGTGGCCTGCCAGGGGGTGCAGATCCATCGGTTGAAGTTTGGCAGCGGTCGGAGTCCGGCCCCCGTAGGAGTCCGGACTAAATTTGTCTGCAGCCGTTGGAGCCGAGGATGAAACCTGGCTCCCGCAGGAGTCCGGGCGTGGTCTTCCTGCAATTAAAGTTAAAGGCAAAATCCGGCTCCCGTAGGAGTCCGGACGGGGCTTACCAGCAGTCGTTGTTGAGGACGGAGCCCAGCTCCCGTAGGAGTCCGGGCGGAGTCTGCTCGCGGCTGCAGTTGTTGGCATCGAGGATGAAGCCCGGCTCCCATAAGAGTACAGGCGAAGTCTCCCTACAATTAAAGTCAAAGGCGAAGTCCGGCTCCCGTAGGAGTCCGGACGAGACTTACCAGCGGTCGATGCGGAGCCCGGCTCTCGTAGGAGTCCGAGCGGAGCTGTCCTATAGTCGACGTCGGCAGCGGAGCCCGGCTCCCATAGGAGTCCGGGCGGAGCTGTCATGTAGTCGATGTTGGCGGCGGAGCCCGGCTCCCGTAGGAGTCCGGGCGGAGTTGTCCTGTTGTCGATGTCAGCGGTGGAGCCCGGCTCCCGTAGGAGTCCGGGTGGAGCTGTTCTGTAGTCGATGTCGGCGGCGGAGCCCGGCTCCCGTAGGAGTTCGGGCGGAGCTGTCATGTAGTCGATGTTGGCGGCGGAGCCTGGCTCCCGTAGGAGTCCGGGCGGAGCTGTCCTGTTGTCGATGTCGGCGGCGGAGCCCAGCTCCCGTAGGAGTCCAGGCGGAGCTGTTCTGTAGTCGATGTCGGCGGCGGAGCTCGGCTCCCGTAGGAGTCCGGATGGAGCTGTCCTGTTGTCGATGTTGGCGACGGAGCCCGGCTCCCGTAGGAGTCCGGGCGGAGCTATCCTGTTGTCGATGTCGACGACGGAGCCCGGCTCCCGTAGGAGTTCGGGCGGAGCTGTTCTGTAGTCGATGTCGGCGGTGGAGCCCAGCTCCCGTAGGAGTCCGGGCGGAGCTGTCCTGTTGTCGATGTCGGCGGCGGAGCCCGGCTCCCGTAGGAGTCCGGGCTGAGCTGTTCTATTGTCGATGTCGGCGGCGGAGCCCGGCTCCCGTAGGAGTCCGGGTGGAGCTGTTCTGTAGTCGATGTCGGCGGCGGAGCCCGGCTCCCGTAGGAGTCCGGGCGGAGCTGTCCTGTTGTCGATGTCGGCGGTGGAGCCCGACTCCCGTAGGAGTCCGGGCGGAGCTGTTCTGTAGTCGATGTCGGCGGCGGAGCCCGACTCCTGTAGGAGTCCGGGCGGAGCTGTCATGTAGTCGATGTTGGCGGCGGAGCCCGGCTCCCGTAGGAGTCCGGGTGGAGCTGTCCTGTTGTCGATGTCGGCGGCGGAGCCCGGCTCCCGTAGGAGTCCGGGTGGAGCTGTTCTGTAGTCGATGTCGGCGGCGGAGCCCGGCTCCCGTAGGAGTCCGGGCGGAGCTGTCATATAGTCGATGTTGGCGGCGGAGCCCGTCTCCCGTAGGAGTCCGGGCGGAGCTGTCCTGTAGTCGATGTCGGCGGTGGAGCCTGGCTCCCGTAGGAGTCCGAGCAGAGCTGTCCTGTTGTCGATGTCGGCGGTGGAGCCCGACTCCCGTAGGAGTCCGGGCGGAGCTGTTCTGTAGTCGATGTCGGCGGCGGAGCCCGGCTCCCGTAGGAGTCCGGGCGGAGCTGTCATGTAGTCGATGTTGGCGGCGGAGCCCGGCTCCCGTAGGAGTCCGGGCGGAGCTGTCCAGTTGTCGATGTCGGCGGCGAAGCCCGGCTCCCGTAGGATTCCGGGTGGAGCTGTTCTGTAGTCGATGTCGGCGGTGGAGCCCGGCTCCCGTAGGAGTCCGGGCGGAGCTGTCATGTAGTCGATGTTGGCGGCGGAGCCCGGCTCCCATAGGAGTCCGGGCGGAGCTGTCCTGTAGTCGATGTGGGCGGCGGAGCCCGGCTCCCGTAGGAGTCCGGGCGGAGCATCCTGTTGTCGATGTCAGCGGCGGAGCCCGGCTCCCGTAGGAGTCCGGGCGGAGCTGTTCTGTAGTCGATGTCGGCGGTGGAGCCCGGCTCCCGTAGGAGTCCGGGCGGAGCTGTCCTGTTGTCGATGTCGGCGGCGGAGCCCGGCTCCCGTAGGAGTCCGGGCGGAGCTGTTCTGTAGTCGATGTCGGCAGCGGAGCCCGACTCCCGTAGGAGTCTGGGCGGAGCTGTCATGTAGTCGATGTTGGCGGCGGAGCCCGGCTCCCGTAGGAGTCCGGGCGGAGCTGTCCTGTTGTCGATGTCGGCGGCGAAGCCCGGCTCCCGTAGGAGTCCGGGCGGAGCTGTCCTGCTCGATTCCACTGAGGGCTTCGACTGTGGGTATTTTATACCCAACACCAGTCCCCCTACTTTCGAGTTTGAATTTCAAACGAAGGAAGTACAGAGAGAGAGATGGGCACAGCCGAAACCGTCCCTTCGAATCCTGCGCACTGCCGCCTCCGGATATTTTGGCATTAAATGTGCGCTTGCCGGAGTCTTTTCAAATTGGAACGGTACGAGAGGATGCTTCGAAAATCCCGTAGGTACTCTGGCCTATGTACGGCGCAATTATGATCCTGCCAACCGTCAGCCGCTTTTAGCCGTCTACCAGGGGGAGTGGGACACGTGTCGGATGCGGACTGGCCTGGGGGATTCGCGATCATTATGGCGCCGGATCCCAGGGTCTATTTAAACCCGTCCTCCCTCCTTTAGGTGTCCTACTCCATTCCTGAGTTTTCGCTGGTGTCTGTCTTCTCTTCGAGAGCCCTGCTTTAGTGAGCGTCTTCTCGAGCCGTAGGTGCCTCCCGTTTCTCGTCCCCCAGGTCCCTCAGAGTAACATAGGTTAGTGCCAACCTTCCTCTCACCGCCTAGGGGCTTCTCCTCTCATCATTACTTTTGTGCGTCCCTTCGAGTTAGCCTTCGGCCTCTCGTTCCCCTTTCGATCCGTCTTTTTAGGGTCCTTTAGATCCTCCCTTCGAAACTACTCAAAATGTCCTCTGGCTCTTCTGCTCCCGACAGTTCCGAGAGTTCTTCTGCTTCAAACCCCCAGGTCCCTGTGGACGAACCCGCGTCCGGGGCTGAGCCTCACCCGATTTTTGTGCCGGGCGTTATTCCATGTTCATCGACTTTGGAGGAACTCCTTCTGATAAGGGTTCGGTATGGGATTCCTCCGGAGTATGATCTGGAGCTACCTGGTCCCTCTGACCGGGCCTGCACTCCTCCTCCCGGTCGCTTCTGTTTGTATCAGGAAGCATTCCGTGCCGGACTCCGGCTTCCACTTCCTACCTTCGTCGCTGCCTTCTTTCGCTTCTTGGACATTTCTCTCGCTTCCGTGGCCCCGAATTCCTTTAGGTTTTTGATAGGGTTTCTTTCCCTCTACCACATAGTCGAGGTTCAGCCGTCCCTCTCCTTGTTTAGGCATTTTTATACCTTCAAACGCCATCCTTCGGCGAAGGACTGGTGGTACTTCTCCCCCCAGTTTGGTAAGAAGGGGTTGCTGAAGGGCGCCCCTTCTTCGATTCACAATTGGAAGGGGAAATACCTCTTCATCCACTGCCCGACCCTGGAACTGGGCCTGCCCCCTTGGGGTTCTCTGAGGGATTCCATCCGTCGGGCTCCTAGCCTGGGGGAGGACGACCTCCAGGCCGCCCAGAAGCTTCTAACTTATCCCGCTCCTTCCCTTCCTAATCTTCTGAGGGAGCAGCTTCTTTTCAACATCGGCCTGAGCCCTCAGGATCCAGCGAGTATTCATCTTATCTTTTCTTTTCTTGCCTTCCTCTTCTTCTTCTCTTTACCTCTTTTTCCTTCCCACTCTCTTCTTTTTTTCTTTTTTCTTTTTTTTTTTTTGACTCTTGATTGATCGGTGTTGCTTCTTTTTCCCTTTTTTCTTCTTCCTTCTCCTTTTTCTTTTCTCATCATTTTTTTTTCTTTTTTTTTTTTTTTTTTTTTTTTAGCAATGGACGCCGAAGCGACGCGGATGCTCGCCAGGGGCATGAGAGCTCAGAAGAGAAAGGGTGCGACGGCCTCTGGATCGACGAAGAGGGCCAGGGCGGAGGAGACGAGCTTGGCTGCGCCCGCCCAGGCGGCCCCGGCCATCGACATTCCTTCAGATGCCGAGCTAGTGGCCCCCCGGGCTTCTTCGAGGAGCCCGCCGACTGGGGCCCCCGCTCCGGGGGTTCGCCCCACGGAGGTGCCCGCCGTGGGGAGGAGGAGGAAATTGGTGGCTCGTCGGGCGAGTAGCCATCGAGCTGCTGCAGACGAGTCCGTCTGCTCCGAGGAGGGATCGGAGAACCCCTTCAACGATAGGGACTTGATCAGGCGGCTGCTCGACGGCTGCATCCTGTCCAACGTCATGGAGAGGATCGACCGCGCCGATCCTGAGCAGCGGGCTTGGGACTCTTTGGGGTCCTTCCTCGAGGTAAGCGGATATTTATTTACACGGTCACTCGGCCTTTATCGTAATTCTCTATCCGTCCTTGCAGATTGGGCACCAGCTCTTCGCCTATGTTGAGGCGACGAGCCACATGAGGAGGGACCTCCTTCAGACGGAGGAACGCTGCCAAGCCGAGATTGCTCGCCTCCAAGCGAAGACGGCCGAAGTAGTCGCCCTCCAGGAGGCCCTGGAAAGAGAAAGGCAAGCCCGGGAAGAGGAGAGACGGATCTTGGAGGAGTCGGCAAGGAAGGCGGAGGTCGAGGTCGCCCATTTGGTCGAGCAAACTCCGGTCCTGGTCTCGGGGGCCAGGGCCCTTGCGGTGGAGGAATTCAAGGCCTCCACAGAGATGAGGGACCTGAATGTCCAGTTCGGCCAGGAGGCGTTCACCAAGGGGTTCGAGCTCTGCCAAGAGATGGTAGCCAGCAAATACCCCGAACTCGATCTCGACTTTCTTGAGGAGTCTGAAGATGAGGCCGGCCCCTCGTCCGCCGCCACCGCGGTCGCACCCCCCGTGCCGAGTTCTCCACCTCCCACCCCTGAGGTCTGAGACCTCTGATCTTGTGCCCTTATTTTGCCGCCATATTTCCTTTCTGTTTGTCTTCAAAATTATTCAATCAATAAAGTCGAATTTCTTGTTGTGGATGGCTTCTCCTTCCCCCTCCTCCTTCTTTCTGCTTTTCTTCTTGTAATGAGTCGATCTTTGATGCTTGCACCTTCCGATGGCAGTGCCCTGCTGAAGCACTCCCTTGCCCCTGGGGGTCCCGCTGAAGTCGACAATCCAGCGGTTGAAAAAGGAGGTCCTCCACCTGACGAAGAAGTTGAAGAAGTCAGAAGGCGAGCTCCGCAAATCGAGAGAAGGCCATTCTGAAGCCGCCGCTGAGGCCGCCCACTTTCAGAGTCTCCATGTGAAGGCGATCATGGATTACAGCCGGAGGAAGGCGAACTTCACAAAGGAGCTCGAGGAATGCAAGAAGAGCACCAGCGACCGAATTTGGGCTCAAGAAGCCAGGATCAGCGCCCTTAAGGTGGAACTATCAACTGCGAAGAGGAAGATTGGCCAGCTGGAAGGAAACTCATCCCGGCTCCTGGCCCGGGTTGATGATGGACAGAAGTGGTCGCAGAAGGTCTCCGACCTTCAGAAGCAGCTTCAAGACGTCGAGATGAGCAACGACGTGCAGCGGGCCAGCTGGCGCCGGCAAGTGGAAGAGTACAAAGGAAGATTTCGGACGGCGGCTGACGAGGTCGTTCGTCTCCAGAGGCAGCTGGCTAATAGGGCGCAGCTTACTTCCGCCCAAGATTCCGAAGAGCTCCAAGCCCTGAGAGGCACTGTTGAAGGGATTTCCGTCTCCCTCGGGGAGAAGACAGCCGAGCTGCAACAAGTGAAGATCCAACTGGCACTTGAGCGGCAGGCCGTCGCAGATGCGGAGGCGGAGTCCGAAGTTTTGCGAAAGCGACGTCGAGAAGCAGAGGCTGAGAGCCAGCAACTTCGTCGGGTGCTCCAGGACGCACTGCGGAAGAGGAAAGAACTAGAAGAAGCAATAGAGAACCTGAGGCAGTCCTGGTTGAGGGATGGAGTAGATAACCCTAGGTCGGAGGGAGCAGGGCCTCCTTAGAGCTCTTTTGTCTTTATGTCTTATCATGTAGTTACTTTCTTTTTGTCGTTTTGTCCTTCTTTCCTTAGTCGTCCTAGCCTTGTAGTGTGTATATCGAAAATGGAAAAAAGAGCATTTTGTGTTACCTCGTCCATGCATCGCGCTGATATTGTTGTCTACTGAACCTTTCTTGTCGTTTGACTTGTTTGATGTAGACATCATCGGGGGGTGGGGGCTTTTTTTTTTTTTCTTCATCCGATCTTGTTAGGCGGCCGGGTTTCGCCACCATCAACCCCCGCTGCAGAAGTCATGGATGGAGCCCGGCTCCCGTAGTTGTCCGGGCGAAGTCTTTCTTGTAGGCGGAACCCGGCTCCCGTAGGAGTCCGGGTGGAGTCTTCTTTCCCGTAGTTGTCTGGGCGAAGTCTTTCTTGTAGGCGGAACCCGACTCCCGTAGGAGTCCGGGTGGAGTCTTCTTTGTAGGCGAAACCCGGCTCCCGTAGGAGTCCGGGTGAAGTCTTCCTTGTAGGCAGAACCCGGCTCTCGTAGGAGTCCGGGTGAAGTCTTCCTTGTAGGCGGAACCTGGCTCTCGTAGGAGTCCGGGTGAAGTCTTCCTTGTAGGCGAAACCCGACTCCCGTAGGAGTCTGGGCCTTCCATTTTGCTCGAGTCGGTGTGAGGTTCTCCTCTCGTTACCAGCCTGATTGTGGGGGCGCATTAGGGTGCTGCAAGGCCTCTCCCCCCATCCGGTCTAAAAGAACCGGGCCTTCGACTTTGCTCATGTCAGGACGAGGTTCTCCTCCTGTTCCTGACATGGCTGCAGGGGCACATTAGGGCGTTGTAAGGCCTCTCCCCCCATCCGGTCTAAAAGAATCGGGCCTTTGACTTTGCTCAAGTTAGGGCGAGGTTTTCCTCCTGTCCCTAACAGGGCTGTGGGGGCATATTAGGGCGTTGTAAGGCCTCTCCCCCCATCCGGTCTAAAAGAATCGGGCCTTTGACTTTGCTCAAGTTAGGGCGAGGTTTTCCTCCTATCCCTAACAGGGCTGTGGGGGCACATTAGGGCGTTGTAAGGCCTCTCCCTCCATCCGGTCTAAAAGAATCGGGCCTTTGACTTTGCTCATGTCAGGATGAGGTTCTCCTCCTGTTCCTGACATGGCTGTGGTTTTTTGGAGGGGTCGTATCCAGTCGTAACAAATCCATGCTAGGTGGGAAGAGCACGTTAGGTAGAAAGAAAATTAGATTCAAAGCGAAATCGTAAGTGATACATTTACAGTTTTCCTGCTCCTCCTTGAGGCCCTCCGGTGATGGAGTCGATGGTCCTGATGGGAGGCCGGTCCCCAGGTTGCTCCTCCCTTTTCTGCGGTTCAGGCTGTGGGAGGGCTCTTGGCCGGTCTCCTCTACCCTCAGGCCTGCAGCGGATGAATCTGTCGAGTCAACCTCGCCGAATGAGCTCCCCGATCTCATCCTGGAGCTGGATGCATTCTTCGGTGTCGTGGCCGTGGTCACGGTGGTAGAGGCAGAACATGTTGGGGTTGCGCTTCTCGGGATGTGTGCGCATCCTCTCCGGTCTAGGGAGCTGCTCCCTGACCTCCATTAATACCTGGGCCTTCGAGGCTCTCCTTGGTGGGGAGCCCCGCCGAACCCCACGGTCTGGGCTTCTCTGCCTGCGCGCCCGGGGTGGAGTATGGGCGCGCTTGTGTCCAGGAGGGGATCGAGAACGCGGTCGGGCATCCTTTGGCCTTTTCTCAACTGCGGGCTTACTCGAATCTCCCGCTTGACGCTCCCTTGCTGTCTCTTCGTCCTTCATTTTGATGGCTTTTTCCGCTCGGGCGTATCCTTCAGCCCGAGCCAGTAAATCGGCAAAATCCCTGGGGTACTTCTTCTCCAGGGAGTACAAAAGATCATTCTTCTGAAGGCCGCCTTTCAGGGCGGCCATGGCAACTGACTGGTCCAAGTTTCGGACCTCCAACGCCGTGATATTAAAGCGGTTGATGTAGGCCCGTATGGACTCCCCATCCCTCTGCTTGATGTTGATGAGGGACTCCGAACCTTTCTGGGGACGCCGGCTGCTGACAAAATGGGCCACAAATTGGTGGCTCATTTGATCGAAGGAAAAGATGGTACCCGGCTTCAAAGCCGAGTACCAGTTCCTCGCTGCTCCCTTCAAAGTAGACGGGAAAGCCCGGCATAAGATGGCGTCAGGAACGCCGTGAAGCAGCATCATCGTCCGGAAGGCCTCCAGATGATCAACCGAGTCTGAAGTCCCGTCGTAGCTTTCGAACTGGGGAAGCTTAAAGTTTGGCGGGATCAGTTCCTGCATGATCATTTGAGAGAAGGGAGGGTCAGTGCAAATATCTTCACCATAAGCGGGGGGCACGTGGTGGAGTTCTTCAATCCGCCGGTTCATCTCCTGGAGCCTCCGGTCCAGGAAATCCTCTCGACTTCGAGTCTCGAGGGTCCTTTGGCAAAACGGGGGCAGGGATCTTCCAGGGGTGGAGTCGTGATCCGATTGAGGGCTCTCTACCCTCGGATTTGTTTTCTCGAGAAGGACGAGGCGGCTAGCCCAGGTGGCCCGCCCTGCCGTCAGGTTCTGGCATTCCGGAGATGCCCCTTTCGGATGCGCCGATGCCTGCGGTTGCTGCTGCTGCATTGCTTGTACGGCTTCGACGAGGCCTCTGACCTGCTGTGCCAGCAAGTCAAATTGCTCCGCGCCCACCGCTACCGCCGGAGGGGGAGGAGGAGGAGGCTGAGAAACTAGAGGGGAGGCCGGAGCCTGAGATCTGACCGCGGAGGCCGTGGACCACCGGGTGGATGCCTTGCGCGGAGGCATCGAGCGTCGATCTCACGGGGGAAGATTAGGAGTGGGTGACGGAGAGACGGTCGGAGACGGCTCCGTTGAACACTCCTTTAAGAACAAGGGTGCTGCGAAGACACAGGCCCTTCTTCTAGCGCCAATCCTGTTGGTGCAAAAATCTGCTTGCACCGGAGAAGCTGGAGTCGGGGAAGCCGCGGTCGCCCCCGGGACCTGCAAAGGAAGTCTAAACCGGAGGTGGGGTTGCTCCGGCAAGACCCTCCGACGCTCAAGTCAGTTCTCTGCCTCAACAAGAATGGAGTGCTCGAACGGAGAATTTAGCAGAGTTTTGAGATAAGAAATGAGCTTATAGAATAACGTATCTGGGTCCCCTTTTATAGGCGGGGGAGGTAACGGATTGATGGCGACGTCTGTAACCGTCTGGTCGTGGGCCGCCCATAGTCAGGGGGAATTTATTGCGAAGGGTAGTGGAGCGGAATCGTGGCTATCACCGTAGCTCGCCTCGTGGAATCAGTTGCGAGGAGTGGAGCAGCATCCATTATCGTGACTTGCCAGTGGATGGGAGAATCGCTCGGTATCCATCGCAGGAGGTGGAGCAGGTTCGTGGCCGTTATTGTGGCCTGCCAGGGGGTAGTGGAGCTGTGCGGAATCCGCCACAGGGAGTGGAGCAGAGCTGCGATGGTTACTGCGGCCTGTCAGGGAATGATGGAGCTACGCGGGATCCGCCACAGGAAGTGGAGCAGGATCGTGGCCGTTATGGTGGTCTGCCAGGGGGTGCAGATCCATCGGTTGAAGTTCGACAGCGGTCGGAGTCCGGCCCCCGTAGGAGTCCGGACTAAATTTGTCTGCAGCCGTTGGAGCCGAGGATGAAACCCGGCTCCCGCAGGAGTCCGGGCGTGGTCTTCCTGCAATTAAAGTTAAAGGCGAAGTCCGGCTCTCGTAGGAGTCCGGACGGGGCTTACCAGCAGTCATTGTTGAGGACGGAGCCCAGCTCCCGTAGGAGTCCAGGCGGAGTCTGCTCGTGGCTGCAGTTGTTGGCATCGAGGATGAAGCCTGGCTCCCATAAGAGTACGGGCGAAGTCTCCCTGCAATTAAAGTCAAAGGCGAAGTCCAGCTCCCATAGGAGTCCGGACGAGACTTACCAGCGGTCGACGTGGAGCCCGGCTCCCGTAGGAGTCCGGGCGGAGCTGTCATGTAGTCGATGTCGGCGGCGAAGCCCGGCTCCCGTAGGAGTCCGGGCAGAGCTGTCCTATTGTCGATGTCGGTGGCGGAGCCCGACTCCCGTAGGAGTCCGGGCGGAGCTGTTCTGTAGTCGATGTCAGCGGCGGAGGCCGGCTCCCGTAGGAGTCCGGGCGGAGCTGTCATGTAGTCGATGTCGGTGGTGGAGCCCGGCTCCCGTAGGAGTCCGGGCGGAGCTGTCCTGTAGTCGATGTCGGCGGCGGAGCCCGGCTCCCGTAGGAGTCCGGGCGGAGCTGTCCTGTTGTCGATGTCGGCGGCGGAGCCCGGCTCCCGTAGGAGTCCGGGCGGAGCTGTTCTGTAGTCGATGTCGGCGGCGGAGCCCGGCTCCCGTAGGAGTCCGGGCGGAGCTGTCATGTAGTCGATGTTGGCGGCGGAGCCCAGCTCCCGTAGGAGTCCGGGCGGAGCTGTCCTGTTGTCGATGTCGGCAGCGGAGCCCGGCTCCCGTAGGAGTCCGGGCGGAGCTGTTCTGTAGTCGATGTCGGCGGCGGAGCCCGGCTCCCGTAGGAGTCTGGGCGGAGCTGTCATGTAGTCGATGTTGGCGGCGGAGCCCGGCTCCCGTAGGAGTCCGGGCGGAGCTGTCCTGTAGTCGATGTTGGCGGCAGAGCCCAGCTCCCGTAGGAGTCCGGGCGGAGCTATCCTGTTGTCGATGTCGGCGGTGGAGCCCGGCTCCCGTAGGAATCCGGGCGGAGCTGTTCTGTAGTCGATGTCGGCGGTGGACCCCGGCTCCCGTAGGAGTCCGGGCGGAGCTGTCCTGTTGTCGATGTCGGCGGCAGAGCCCGGCTCCCGTAGGAGTCCGGGCGGAGCTGTTCTGTAGTCGATGTCGGCGGCGGAGCCCGGCTCCCGTAGGAGTCCGGGCGGAGCTGTCATGTAGTCGATGTTGGCGGCGGAGCCCGGCTCCCGTAGGAGTCCGGGCGGAGCTGTTCTGTAGTCGATGTCGGCGGTGGAGCCCGGCTTTCGTAGGAGTCCGGGCGGAGCTGTCCTGTTGTCGATGTCGGCGGCGGAGCCCGGCTCCCGTAGGAGTCCGGGCGGAGCTGTTCTGTAGTCGATGTCCGCGGCGGAGCCCGGCTCCCGTAGGAGTCCGGGTGGAGCTGTCATGTAGTCGATGTTGGCGGCGGGGCCCGGCTCCCGTAGGAGTCCGGGCGGAGCTGTCCTATTGTCGATGTCGGCGGCGGAGCCCGGCTCCCGTAGGAGTCCGGGCGGAGCTGTTCTGTAGTCGATGTCAGCGGCGGAGCCCGGCTCCCGTAGGAGTCCGGGCGGAGCTGTCATGTAGTCGATGTCGGCAGTGGAGCCCGACTCCCGTAGGAGTCCGGGCGGAGCTGTCCTGTAGTCGATGTCGGCGGTGGAGCCCGGCTCCCGTAGGAGTCCGAGCGGAGCTGTCCTGTTGTCGATGTCGGCGGCGGAGCCCGGCTCCCGTAGGAGTCCGGGCGGAGCTGTTCTGTAGTCGATGTCGGCGGCGGAGCCCGGCTCCCGTAGGGGTCCGGGCGGAGCTGTCATGTAGTCGATGTTGGCGGCGGAGCCCGGCTCCCGTAGGAGTCCGGGCGGAGCTGTCCTGTTGTCGATGTCGGCGGCGGAGCCCGGCTCCCGTAGGAGTCCGGGCGGAGCTGTTCTGTAGTCGATGTCGGCGGTGGAGCCCGGCTCCCGTAGGAGTCCGGGCGGAGCTGTCATGTAGTCGATGTTGGCGGCGAAGCCCGGCTCCCGTAGGAGTCCGGGCGGAGCTGTCCTGTAGTCGATGTTGGCGGCAGAGCCCGGCTCCCGTAGGAGTCCGGGCGGAGCTATCCTGTTGTCGATGTCGGCGGTGGAGCCCGGCTCCCGTAGGAATCCGGGCGGAGCTGTTCTGTAGTCGATGTCGGCGGCGGACCCCGGCTCCCGTAGGAGTCCGGGCGGAGCTGTCCTGTTGTCGATGTCGGCGGCAGAGCCCGGCTCCCGTAGGAGTCCGGGCGGAGCTGTTCTGTAGTCGATGTCGGCGGCGGAGCCCGGCTCCCGTAGGAGTCCGGGCGGAGCTGTCATGTAGTCGATGTTGGCGGCGGAGCCCGGCTCCCGTAGGAGTCCGGGCGGAGCTGTCCTGTTGTCGATGTCGGCGGTGGAGCCCGGCTCCCGTAGGAGTCCGGGCGGAGCTGTCCTGCTCGATTCCGCTGAGGGCTTCGGCTGTGGGTATTTTATACCCAACAAGTATCTTCACACTCTTTGGTTAAGAGAACAACTGTTGCCCAGCTATGCAACCCAAGAGGGGGGTGAATTGGATTTTTAAAAATTTAAAAATTAACTTACAATTATGAGAATTATTTAACAATAAGCAGGATAAATATAGAGAGTAAAATTAATGAAAAGTGTAGAAGTTGGATGCAAGAATGCAAGAAGATAAGAAAATTTAAAAGGAGACCAAGTAAGCACAACACAAACAAAAAGATTTATAGTGGTTCGGTGCCAACTTTGCACCTACATCCACTCTCCAAGCTCCCACTTGGAAATTCAAATCTACTAAACCATATTCAACCTGAATACAATGTCAGAACCTCTGACTCTAGCTATTCCAAACTAGAACACTTATTTTTTAGGTACAAGTCAACCCAATACAATGTCGGAACCTCTGACTCTAGCTATTCCAAGCTAGAATACTTATTTTTCGGGTACAAGCCAATCCAATACAATCCGATTCAAGGTTTGGATCTGTCTTTTCATGTTTTGGAATCCTTCCAAAATAAATTATTAACTCAAAATAGAGTATAGCAATTAATCATACAAAAATACAGATATAGCTCCTTTAATGAGCAAATAAAGCTTTAAATATACTTTACACAATAAGAACGAAGCTCTTCTAATTTTTCTCAAGGTGATTGAAGACTTGAATGAGCTCTTGAGGGGTTGGTAAACTTAAAATAAAAGCTTCTTTAACTTCAAGAGGGCTCTTGCTTAGGGTTGAAATGAATGCTTGAAGAACTTTTTCAAAACCCTGTTGATTCCCTCCTTTAAGTACCTTTTATAACTTCAAATGATGGTGAAGAGTAATCTGGACTGAAATAGAGCCATTGGAGCATATTAAATGGATATTAAATACAACCAAAATGAGCTAAAAACTAGCCGTTGCGGAGTTTTTCCGTCGCAGGGGTCGACTCATGGGGTCAACTCATATGACGCAGAACAAAAATTGACAGTTCTGTATCTTTAGCTTGTACAACAATAGAGGTCGACTCATAAGGTCGACTCATGCACAAAGATCGACTCATGGGGTCGACTCAATTGGGTGTACCAGCTAAAAATAATGTACCGTTCAGTCCCTTTTGACATGAGTCGACTCATGGGGTCGACTCAAATTTATAAATATGATTTTCTTTCAAAATACACATCTAAAAATATTGAAATTACCTTCAATAGATTACAAATCTTCTGCTCTTGCTCTTGAGGCTTTTGAATCAGAACTTGATAAAATTATGATTTTATCCCTGAAATACAATAAATCTTTTTCTAAGCCAAAATCATTAGTCACCCCCTCAAATACTTTGTAATCATCAAAATCAATTCAAGGAGTAACAATCTTCTCCTTTTTGATGATGACAAAATACTTGAGCAAAAGCATATATAAAGCATTGAACATGAATTTCAAATTTATAAAGATGCATCACTTCAATATCATAGCCAAGTATTTGAACGAAATGCATCATAAGCAGTTTGAAGATCAATTTGAAATTTACTTATAAGTTTATTTGCTTTGAAAATTAGATAAAAAAAAGCTGACGATTTTGATTCTTTGACACATTTGCTTAACAATTTTGCTTATTACTAATTTCTTTATCAATTTTGCTTATTACTAATTTTTTATTGCTTATTGCGTATTTCTTTATTGCTTATTGCTCAAATTCAATTCTGATTCTCTACTCTCCCTTTTTGACAGCATCAATTAAGATTCTCTACTCCTCCTTTTAAGCAATCTTGAAAGGATAAATTTTTTTACTCTCCCTTTTTGATAGCATTAATTAAGATCTTAAGAAATTTTAAGGATAGAGAAAAGAAAAGAAAGATGATAAAAAAGGATATATTTTCTTTACTCTCCCTTTTTGATACCATATTTTACTTCTTTAGCCCCCTTCTTTGAATGCTTATTTCTCTACTCTCCCTCAACATGGCAATCATAAAGGATATATCAATTTGCTCATCTAGAAGATATTGTAATTTATAGTGTTTCTCAATACTAATATGAGTTATTTTTCATATCTCATGATTAAAATAATTCAATTTGATCACATTCATAAACATTCATTAAAAGTCAAAGCACACATATATATATATATTCAAAAGTGACTGAATACAAAAGGTATCCCAATACACATGAGTCAACTCAAAATACAAAAGTTATGGAAAGAAACTATCCAAGAGTTAATTGCCAACAAATACAAGGCCCATAAGATAGATCTGAGATATAGAAGACAAACTAATCTAGATCTAATAGATGTCATGGCTAGAGGGATCAGAATCTGAAGAATTAGAGATAGGGTGAGGACATGTAGGATCAAGTCTACGAGCACGACCTCGACCACGTCTGCCTCGGCCACGGGTAGAGGTATCAGTACGAGTAAAGGGGTGAGAGGATCCTGGAGCCTGAGAAGCTACGGACTGTGTAATAAAGGAAAGTCTGAAGGTGTCCAAAAGATCCAAGGCTCTCGATACAGACTGCATCAGGACACTGAACTAAGTAGAAGCATTCTCACTGGAGCCCCTGATCTCTCTCCTTAAGAAGTCAAAGCTACTCTCTAAAAGTCCTCAAAGTCTAGCCGCCTCTGCAGATAGGTCTGAGACCTCTATGATATCCTCATGCAGTTGGAGATGGGCTAAAGCTAATACTTGCCCCTGCAAGTCTAATACTCTGCCTGTCAATCTCAAAATACATCCCTCAAGCTACTCAATACGTACCGACTGAGCAGTGAGCATCTGAAAAATAGTAGAAATGTGAGGGATCAGAGTCTGGTCTGAGTCATCCTAGGATGTTGATCTCTGAGCAAATACTGAAGTGGCAAACTACTGAGATAGAATGGAGGCTACACGCTGGGACATCATCTCGATCTGATCATCTGCTAGTCTAAACTCTGAAAGATGTGCCCTGCTCTCTGACTGTGAAACTGAAGCATACCTCCTTACAGACTCTGAAGGACCAGCCTCGTGATCAAATATGAACTAAATATCTGGGGATGCTCTGTGATCACGAAGAGGTGAAGATGATCCCTCCTCCTCTACTCTATCTTCTGCTCTCTCCTCAATACCCTTTGTCCAACCACCATCAGTCTTAGAAAAATCCATACGATGCAGTGTGTGGTGGTTGATGATGTCAGAATGGGATAGTCTAGCAACTACCTCCGCTTCAAAACTAACTCCGAATCTTCTAAAAACTAAGGTGAGTGCCATACCAAAAGGCAAGTAAGCCTTGGACCTGTTCAGGATTTCCCTCATGGCCTCAAACATCAATGCAGGAAGGTTCAGGGGGATCTGTGTGATCGCATGGTACATAATGCAAATATCCTTACCAAATAGAAGGTTGTGTCTACCACTCCTAGGGACAAATAGTTTGGTTACCAAGTGATGTAACAGCCTCATCTCAACAGAAAGAATTTTTGCTTTCAATTTTTTTAGACTTCCAGTATAGGTTCTCCCTAAGATAACATTAATTCCTTCTTCTTTAATAGGGAGCTCCATATTGGTATAGCCTTCACAAGGCAAATGCAGTATCTGTCCCAAATGTACTGGATCAAGAATAACATCAATACCTTTTACTGTAGATTTCACTGTTCCATTGCTATAGCTCAAATTTAAGTAAAAATTTCTGACTAGATTGACATAAGTATTTTTCTTTAAAGAGCAGTAAAATTTTCATCCTTGATACTTAATCTTCGATCCAATAGTGAACCCTTCTTTTTCAAAAAACTTGAAATCAATATTTTTCCTAGGTTTCGCTTTTCGATCAGAGAGAGGTACCTTGCTTGGGCTGATTGGGGACTGAGTGGAAGCTGAAACAGGACCTGGAGCAGGGATTGGAGCAGGAGTGGGCTTGACTGCTAATCTCTTTCTGCACACATTCTCTTCCGACCCACGAACAGATTTTTTTCTTTGCGGTAGCTTCATTTTGGAAGACATTAGGTCAAGAGAGACTTGAAAAAAGCTTAGGAGACTAAATGTGAGGCAGAGAGGAAAAGATTTTGGAAGGAAAAAGGCAAGGATTTTGGAGAGATGATGTGCCAATTTGGAGAAGACGGATAGAGTCTAGGGCAAGCTCGAACCGCCCCAAATGAAGAAGAAAGAGGAGAGAAACTTGGTTCCTAAACGGGTGATTTGAAGAGTGAAAATCGATGGGAGGAGATATTTGAGAGAAATCTTTGGTTTGAGGGAGAAGAGATGGAGAGCTTTTGATTTGATGGGAGGAAGAAGTCGAAGAGCTGAGTCAGCTCAAGAAAAAATTCTCAATAAGAAGAGAGCGCCCGAAGGATTTTGACAAAATTGCAAGATTACCTTAGGGTCGACCCTGGGGGTCGACTCATGGCACAGAAAAATTCAAAAGAATGATGGGACAATTTTGAAAAAAATTGAAACTCTGAGAGAAGGATGTTTACCCAAATATTGATCATGTGAATGATAGTTTTGAGCTTTTGAGCTCTTAAGAAAAATGAGAATTGAGCTCAATAGATTTGGTTCAATGAATTTTTGGCATTAAGAATTTAGAATCAGAGAGATATTTAAGCTGATAGATCAAGGATTCCTAGTTCTCTCCTAATTTCATAAAATCTATCTTCACTTAAGGCCTTGGTAAAAATATCAGCCAATTATTTTTTAGTACAAATATAATCAAGAATTATATCTTTATTTTTAACATGTTCTCTTATGAAATGATGTCTAATTTCAATATATTTTGATCTAGAATGCTGAATTAGATTTTTAGTTAGATTTATTGCACTGGTGTTATCACATCTTATGGGAGTTTCATTGAGTTTGATGCCAAAGTCTTCAAGTTGTTGCTTAATCTATAAGATTTGAGTACAACAACTTTCGGCTGTAATATATTCGGCCTCGACCGTTGATAGTGCTACTGAGTTTTGCTTCTTGCTAAATCAAAAGATTAAGTTAACTCCAAAAAATTGACAAGTTCTACTAGTACTTTTTCTATCTAATCTACATCCAGCAAAATCGGCATCTGAATATCCTATCAAGTCAATTGATGAGTCCTTAGAATATCATAGTCTTAGAGTTTGTGTACCATTTAAATATCTAAAGATTCTTTTAACTGCATTCAAGTGAGATTCTTTCGGATTTGATTGAAAGTGAGCACAAAGACAAACACTAAATATAATATCTGGTCTATTAGCAGTTAAATACAATAGAGAACCAATCATGTCTCTATAAAATTTTAAGTCTACATTTTTACCTCCTTCATCTTTGTCAAGCTTTCATGATGGGCTCATAGGTGTACCAATTGCTTTGGAGTTCTCCATTTTAAATTTTTTGAGTAGTTCTCTTGTGTACTTGCTTTGGGTGATGAAGATTCCTTCCTTTGTTTGTTTGATTTGGAGTCCGAGGAAGAATGTAAGTTCTCCCATCATGCTCATCTCGAACTCCCCCTGCATGAGCTTAGCAAAATCTTGACAAAGAGTTTCATTAGTAGATCCAAAAATAATGTCATCAACATATATTTGTGTAACTAATATATCATTTTGATTTCTTTTAATGAAAAGGGTTGTGTCTATATTTTCTCTTGAAAAATCATTATTAAGCAGAAATTTGCTTAGCCTTTCATACCAAGCCCTAGGTACTTGTTTCAAACTATATAATATTTTATTTAATTTAAAAAATATGATTAGAAAAAGTATGATTTTCAAAATCTGGAGGTTGTTCTACATAAACTTCTTCAGTAATATATCCATTTAGAAAAGTACTTTTGACATCCATTTGGAATAACTTAAAATTCATAAAGCAAGCATATGCAAGTAAAAATCTAATTGCTTCTAATCTAGTAATAGGTGCAAAGATCTCATCAAAATTAATTCTTTCTTCTTGATTATAACCTTTTGCAACTAATCTCGCTTTATTTCTTATCACATTTCCATGTTCATCCAATTTATTCCTGTATACCCATTTTGTGCCAATTATTGAATAATTTTTAGGTCTTGAAACTAAAGTTCATACATTATTTCTTTCAAATTGATTAAGTTCTTATATTGTATTTATCCAATTATAATCTTTTTCAGCTTCATCTATAATTTTAGATTCAAGATGAGAGACAAAAGCAAAATGATTGAATGCATCTCTAAGTGAAGAGCGAATTTTTACATCAAGTGTAGGATCATCAATGATTAGTTTCTTGGGGTGATTGTGATCATACCTCCATTCTTTAGGTAGATCATTTGTACCTAGAGGTTGTTCTTGTTGTTTTTCACCTTCCTCATCCTGTTTATCTTCATGTTCTTCATCATCTTGAATGGTTGAGTCTTTTAGAGTGATCTCCTTCATCCCTTCTATAAGAAGATCTGCATCATCAATACCTTCATTCTTCCTTGAAGGAAGATCGTTAGTTTCATCAAAAACAACATGTATTGACTCCTCTACTATTAAAGTTCTTTTGTTGAAAACTCTAAAAGCTTTGCTAGAAGAAGAGTAACCAAGAAAAATTACTTTATCGGATTTAGCATCAATTTTTTTTAGTCTTTCTTTATCATTGTTCAAAATAAAATATCGACAATCAAAAATATGAAAATATGTAATGTTTGATTTTTTTTCTTTCCAAAGCTCATAAGGGGTTTTCTTTAGAATTGGTTTAATTAAAGCATGGTTTAATATGTAACATGCTGTGTTAATTGCTTTCGCTCAAAAATATCTTGGAAGGTTACTTTCACATAATATGGTACGGGTCATTTCTTCAAGGGTTCTATTTTTTCTTTCTACTATCCCATTTTGTTGGGGTGTCTTAGGTGCTAAAAAGTTGTGGTCAATATCTTTTTCATCACAAAACTTTTTAAAATCTTGATTTTCAAATTCAATTTCATGATCACTTTGAATATTTTGAATTAAAAAATTTTTTTTATTTATGACTTTTCGATAAAATTTTGAGAAAATATGAAAAGTTTCATCCTTATGTGCCAAAAAGAAGACCCCCAAAATGAGAGAAATCATTAATAATTATAAAATCATATCATTTTCCACCTAGACTAGTAGTTCTAGTGGGTCTAAATAAATTCATGTGCAATAGTTCTAATGGCCTAGAAGTTGAAACAATATTTTTAGATTTGAATGAGACACGTGTTTGTTTACCAATTTGGCATGCATCACAAATTTTATCTTTTTCAAAATTCAATTTGGGTAAGCTGATAACCAATTCTTTTTTAATAAGTTTTGAAAGTGAATGCATGCTAATATGTGCAAGCCTATGATGCCAAAGCCAACTAGTCTCATTAATTTTTACATTCAAGGCTACTAGGCATTGCATGTTTATTTTGGAAAGATCATTCAAATCTACCATATAAATATTACCATGTTTATGCCCAACAAATTTAATGCCTTCATTAATAGGACTAGTTACTATGCAAACTGAAGATTTAAAAATAATTTTGTATCCTTTATCACAAAATTGACTAATGCTTAATAAATTATATTTTAAACCATCTATTAATAAAATATTTTCAATATACTTGGAGGAAGTGATACCAATGTTACCTATACCGATGATCTTTTCTTTGCCATTATCTCCAAAGGTGACCATCTCTCCATTTTTAGCATCAAGTGTGATAAATTGAGATTCATCACCAGTCATGTGTCTTGAGCACCTACTATCAAGATACCATCTCCGGTTTGCTCCTTGGGATGCAAGACACACCTATACAGAAGACTCAAGTTTTGACTTTAGGTACCCAAGTTTTCTTGGGTCCTTTTAGGTTAGTCATGATGGTTCCTTTTGGAACCCATATTTTTTTTACATTGAAATTTTCAGATTTGTTAGAAAAATATGAATAGGATTTGTGTCCTACTCTACCATATTTAAAGCAAGTTATATTTAAAAACTTGTTGTACGATGAGTTTACAAAGATATTTTTCAAAAATTTTTATTTTTTTAAAGGGTTATATCCAAGACTGGCTTTATCATAAATGACCTTTTGATTGTCAAGTATCATGTGAAGCTTATTTAATCTTAAAGTGAACTTCTCAACCATTGGTTTTAACTTGGCAATCTCAATTTTTAAGTTCAAATTTTCTTGAGACAGGATTGATTTTTTATTTGAAATATTCTCATTTTTTTTAGTAAAAATTGATTCTTTGATTTTAATTCTTTGTTCTTTACCCCTAGCTTCTTTAGTTCATCAATTAGATCATAAAATACTTCATGACGTTCTTCAAAGGTAGAGTCAATAGGAGTTTCAGTATTTATTTCATTTTTATGTGCCATAAGGCACAAGTTGGCTTATTCATTTGAGTCTTCTTCTTCGGACTTGACTTATCACTTTCGCTCCATGTAGCCATCATGGCCTTCTTCTTGTACCTCTTGGGATCCTTCTTCAGTTGTGGGCATTCAGACTTAAAGTGTCTCGATTTCTTGCATTCATAACAAATAAGGAGTTACTCCTTATCCTTCTCTTTGCTATGTTCTCCTTTTGTAGGTGGCCTCTTCCTCATTCTTTATCTTCTTTTCTTCAAGAACTTCTTAAACCTTCTAGTAATGAGGGCCATTTCTTCATCCCGCTCTTTATTTTCTGTATCATCGGATTCTTCATCAGGTTGAGCAGTGGATTTGAGGGCAATTATCCTTTTTTTTTTTGACATCTTCTTCTTGATATTGTTTCATACTTAGCTTGTGAGTCATCAGTGATCCTAGAAGCTCCTTCAAGGATAAGATATTTAGATCTTTGGCTTCTTGGATTGCGGTCACTTTGGCCTCCCAAGTCCTTGGTAAAGACCTAAGTATCTTTCTTACGAGATCACTATTAGAATAAGACTTATCAAGACTTTTTAGATCATTAATAATATCAATAAAATGAGTGAATATCTCAGTTATTGATTCATCATGCTCCATTTTAAAAAGTTCATATTTATGCACAAGCATGTTGATTTTTGATTTTTTCACTTGATTAGTTCTTTCATGAGTTATTTTTAATCTATCCCATATTTTTTTAGCTGACATGCATATTGAAATACGATTGAATTCATTAGCATCTAGAGCATAATAAAAAATATTCATGGCTTTAGTATTTAGTTGAGCCATTTTCTTATCAACCTCATCCCATTCTTTTTCGAATTTGGTTGATTTCACACCATCAATTATTTTAGTGGGTGTGTGTGGTCCATTTACTATGATACTCTACATATCATAGTCAAGTGCTTGAATAAAAAATTTCATCCGAACTTTTCAATAGGTATAATTTAACCCATTGAAAAGTGAAGGTCGGTTTGTGGACTGCCCCTCGACTAGTGAAGTACCAACTTGAGTTGTCATAGATCTTTAGCTCTTTTGATGGTTAAATCAAAGTAGGACTAGAGCACCGAGCTCTGATACCACTTGTTGCCCAGCTATGCAACCCAAGAGGGGGGATGAATTGGATTTTTAAAAATTTAAAAATTAACTTACAACTATGAAGATTATTTAACAATGAGCAGGATAAATATGGAGAGTAAAATTTATGCAAGGTGTAGAAGTTGGATGCAAGAATGCAAGAAGATAAGAAAATTTAAAAAGAGACCAAGTAAGCACAACACAAATAAAAAGATTTAAAGTTATTCGGTGCCAACCTTGTACCTACATCCACTCCCCAAGCTCTTACTTAAAAATTCAAATCTACTAAATTATATTCAACCTGAATACAATGTCAGAACCTCTGACTCTAGCTATTTCAAGCTAGAACACTTATTTTTCGGGTACAAGCCAACCTAATACAACGTCGGAACCTCTGACTCTAGTTATTCCAAGCTAGAATACTTATTTTTTAGATACAAGCCAATCCAATACAATCCGATTCAAAGTTTGGATTAGCCTTTCTATATTT
>NC_025997.2:101925300-102149952 GCF_000442705.2 Elaeis guineensis | reverse complement strand
AGTGAGCTTCGATCTTCTGCTGGTTGAGAGGCTTGGTCAGTGGGTCCACTACGTTCAGCACATAGTCGACTCTCTGCACCTCGATAAATTTCTTCTCAAGATATTCGCATATGATGTGAAACTGTCGTTCTATGTGCTTGGACTTCTGGTGAGACCTGGACTCCTTAGCAAGGGCTATGGCACTGTTGTTGTCACAGTAAAGTGCAATGATATCTGATGGCATCACATCCAACTCTGTAACAAACTTTTTGAACCAAAAGGCTTTCTTAGCAGCTTCAGAGGTGATGATGTACTTGATTTCTATGGTCAAATCTACAATGATTAGCTGCTTGAAATTTTTTCAGCTAACCGCACTACCATTACACAAGAAGATACACCCCGATGTAGACTTTCTATCATCGACATCAGCCATAAAGTCTGAATCAATGTATCCCTCGACTTTTAGCTTCGATCCTCTACCAAAGACCAACATCAAATTTTTAATCCTTCTTAAGTACTTAAGGATATTTTTAACAGCAATCCAGTATTCTTCACCTGGATTCATCTGATATCTATTCGTGACACTCACGGCAAGTGCTATATCAGGGCGTGTATATAACATGGCATACATGAGACTCCCTATTACCGAAGCATAAGGGATCTTGCTCATATGTTGGATCTCCTTAGGTGTGTCAGGATACATCTTTTTGGAGAGATGAATACCATGTTTAAGGGGCAAAAGATTTCTCTTGGAGTTTTTCATGCTGAACCTCTTCAGCACCTTCTCTATGTACATATGCTATGAGAGTCCTATCATTCTCTTAGATCTATCTCTACAGACCTTTATACCAAGAATATAGGAAGCCTCTCTTAGGTCTTTCATGGCGAACTCTTTCGATAACCATACTTTAACCAACGTCAGCATGGGAATATCATTCCCAATTAGGAGGATGTCATCTATGTACAATATGAGGAATATGACAGCACTCCCACTGATCTTTTTATACACACACTGCTCTTCCTCATTTTTGATGAAATCAAACATTTTGATCACATCATTGAAGTGAGTGTTCCAACTTCGAGATGCTTGCTTGAGTCCATATATGAATCTTTGCAGCTTGCAGACCTTGTGATCACTATCACTGGACGTGAAATCCAAAGGCTGCTCCATATAGATATCTTCCTCAAGATATCCTTTTAGGAAGATAATTTTTACATCCATCTGTCAGATATCATAATCATGAAATACTACTATGGCAAGTAGAGTACGGATGGATTTCAGTATGGCTACGGGCGAAATGATTTCATGATAGTCGATGCCTTTGTATTGATTATAACCTTTCGTGACTAGCCTAGCCTTATAGGTCTCTACCTTACCATCCGACCCAATCTTTCTTTTGTAAATTTATTTACACCCAATAGGTACAATACTTTGAAATGGATCTACTAAGGACCAAATCTGGTTGGAATGCATGGAGTCAATTTCTGACTTCATCGCTTCCATCCATTTCTCAGAGTCTACATCTAACATTGCCTTATCGTAGGTTTTGGGATCATTCCTAATGTCTCTATCTCTCATAAGGAATGCTTCTTTTAAATTCTCTTTAAGAATACTTAAGTACCTTTCAGGAGGATGAGAGACCCTACTTGATTTACGAGGTGGAGGAGGTATCCCATCTATTGGCTCATTACTGGGTTCAGGTCTTGGATTCGATGCTCTTCAGAAACTCTCTCTTCGAGCTCAATCTTTCTCCCACTACATCCATCTTAGATAAACTCATTTTTCAAGAAGATAGCATGATGGCTCACAATCACATTGTGATCCTCAGAAAGATAGAAGTAGTATCCCATGGTTTCTTTGGGATACCCTATAAAGCGAGCCCTAAAGCACCTAGCCTCTAACTTGTCCGTCTGCTATCGCTTGACATGGGCCGGATATCCCCAAATCTTGAGGTACCCAAGAGTTGGCTTCTTATCATGCCATAATTCATATAGTATAGTAGGAACAGATTTAGAGAGAACCCGATTCAAAAGATAAATTACAGAAAGCAAAGCATGTCTCCAAAGAAAATCAAAAAGGTCTATGAAGCTCATCATGGATCGAACCATATCTAATAGAGTCTGATTCTTTCTTTCGGATACTCTGTTGAGTTGAGGTATTTCTAGAGGTATCCACTGTGAGACTATACCATTATCTTTAAGATAGGCCCAAAATTTCTCACTAAGGTATTCACCTTCTCGATCTGATAAAAGAACCTTTATGGATTTTTCGGTCTATTTTTCTACTTCATGTCTGAACTCTATGAACTTTTCAAAGACTTCAGACTTTTGGTGCATCAGATATGCAAACCCATATTGTGAATAATCATCGGTAAAGATTATGAAGTAGATATAGCCACCCCTGGCTTGTACATCAAATGGATCACACACATCAGTGTGTACCAGGGCTAATATCTCAGTGGTCCTTTCTCCTTATCCCATAAAGGATAGCTTGGCCATTTTTTCTTGATGACACAATTCACAGACTGGATAAGACTCGAAAATCAATGGTCTAAGAAGACTATCTTTCTCCAGTTTGTTGAGTTTGTTCTCTCCAATATGGCCTAGCCATAAATGGGCCTTTGCAGCTTGTAGACCTTGTGATCATCATCACTGGATGTGAAACCAAGTGGCTATTCCATATAAATATCTTCCTCAAGATGTCCATTTAAGAACACCATTTTCACATCCATCTTCCATATTTCATAATCGAAATAGGCTACAAAGCAAGCAATGTGCGGATGGATTTTAGCATGGCTACGGACGAGAAGGTATCCTGATAGTCAATACCTTCACGCTGACTATAACCTTTCGCTACGAGCCTAGCCTTGAATGTCTCCACATTCTCATCTGTACCTATCTTTTTCTTGAAGATCTATTTACACCTAATAGGTACAATACCTTCAGGTGGATCTACCAAGGTCCAGACTTGGTTTGAGTGCATCGAGTCAATTTCTGATCTCATTGCCTCTAACCATTTCTCGAAGTCGATATCTGATATCACCTCGTCATAGGTCTTGGGATCATCACCATGAACCCCATTTTTCATGAGGAATATTTTCTCTACATCCTCTTGCATGATACCTAAGTACCTTTCAGGAGGATGGGAAATCCTAGTCGATCTATGTGGTGGAAGAGGTTGTGTTAGGACTAGTTCTGATTGATTTGGTTCCTCAGGTTCTTTAGCTCATTGCTCTTGGGAGACATTCTCCTTGAGCTTAACTATTCTTTCGATGCCACTATCTTGAATAAACTATTTTTCAAAAAAAATAGCATTTCGACTCACAATCACATTATGATCTTTCAAAATATAAAAATAGTATCCTAATGACTCTTTAGGATATCCTATGAATCGAGCTCTAAAAGACCTGAACTCTAACTTGTCCGCCTGCTGTCTCTTGACATGAGCCGGACAACCTCAAATTCTGAGATGATTCAGACTTGGCTTCTTACCATGCCATATCTCATATGGTGTGGTAGGAACAATTTTAGAGGAAACCCTATTCAATACATATATTGCTGTCATGAGACAATATCCCCAAAGAAATTTAGGGAGGTCCATCAAGCTCAGCATGGAATAGACCATATCTAATAGGGTCCGATTTCTCTGTTCTAAAACTCCGTTGAGTTGAGACGTTCCAGATGGAGTCCATTGAGAGACTATACCATTATCCTTAAGATAGTCTAGGAACTCCCGACTAAGGTATTCACCTCGATCTGATCGAAGAATCTTAATGGACTTTTCTGTTTATTTTTCTACCTCATGTCTGAATTCTTTGAACCTTTCAAAAGCTTCAGACTTATGTTTCATTAGAAACACATACCCGTACCTAGACATATTATCAGTAAAGGTAATGAAGTAGACATAGTTGCCTCTAGCCGGCACATCAAATGGGCCACACACATCCATATGTACTAGGGCAAGTAGGTCTTTGCCCTTTTCCCATGTCCCATAAAAGGGAGTTTGGTCATTTTGCCTTGAAGACATGATTCACAAACTGGATATGACTCGGAAGTCAATGGACTCAACAGTCCAAATTTCTCCAATTTGTTAACCCTGTCTTCCGCTATATGACCTAGCCTTAGGTGCCACAGATACCTATTATTTAGACTATCTCTAGGCCTTTTAATTCCTATGGCATTTATATTTTGCTCGATATTAAATATAGATACATCAACATGTAACTGATAGAGACCGTTAATGACAAAACTATTTATAACTTTATTATTTTCATAAAAAATATTACAATGGTCCTTATGAAAGCTAATCACATAGCCTTCTTGTGCGAAACATGAAACAAAAATCAAATTCCTGCATGCTGCAAGCACATAATAACAGTCTCTTAAAACTAAATCTAATCCTAATGGTAATCATAGAGGGTAGGTTTTCACGGCCACAGCAGCAATTCTTGCTCTATTTTTGATGCATAGGATCATCTCTCCATCCCTCAGCCTCCTGCTCTCCTCAAGACCCTTCATAGAAGTGCACAAATGAGCACTAGAACCAGAATCAAGCACCCAACTGGATGTAGAAGAAACTGTAAGGTTAGATTCTAAAATGAGCATACCTCTAGAAGGACCATCCTTCTTATTCTTTAGGGTGGCCAGGTACTGAGGACAGTTTCGCTTCCAATGGCCGTCTGATTGACAGTGAAAATATTTTCCCTTATCAGCAGCCTTCTTCTTCGGTTCTGTCTTCTTCTTGCCATCCACCTTCTGCTTCTTCGCAGACTTCTTTTTCTTTCCAAAAGATTTTTTCGTGGAAGAAGTCCACTCCACAGTAAGAACTGAGCCTTTTGAACCCTTCATAGAACGCTCAGCTGTAACCAGCATGTTCATTAACTCGACCAAGGTATACTACATCTTATGCATATGGAAGTTCATGATGAACTGACCATATGCATCGGACAAGGACTAAAGGATCACATCAATATGAAAATCTTTGTCTAAGATGATACCGAGTTTTTCAAGCTCCTCAAGATCCTTGATCATTGTCAAACAATGATCTTGGACTGACTGCCCATCACACATCTTGGCCTTAAAAAGTCTTTGACAGACTTGACACTTGGCCGTGCGACTCTATTCACCAAATAATTTTTGCAGGTGAGCCAACATTTGGCGGATAGTCAAAATATTGTCATGCTGGTGCTGCAAGTCATCAGACATTGCACCCAACATGTAGTACCTTGCTTTGTTATCATCATCCGTCCATTTTTTCAAAGACGCTCTCTGTTCAACAGTCAAACATGCTGGCATGGCAGGTGGGTCCTGGTCTAAGACATGAGTCAATTTTTCAGAATCTAGAATAATTCTGTAGTTTCTTAACCAATCTTTGAAATTGGATCCAGTCAATCTGTGGATATCTAGTATTTTGGTCAGGGGGTTGGAGGTAGACATGTTTCCTGTAGAGAGTCGAAAGTTTCTAGTTAGATCTTGTAATCAGACTTAACCAATTTATTTAGAGATTTTATTTTTAAACAAATTAGGCTCCCACTATTTTCTCAGATCCCTACACTCCCTTGGTAGAGATGTGAAAATCTCTATGATCAGTGATTTCTAGTGGGTGCTACGGTCTCATCAACTGGCTCATCACCTCACCTAACAGTAATTGATGATGGATCAACCGATGAGTAGACAACTCTTGTCCAATGATTCTCTAATCATAGTGCACTCAAAACTTGATCTCTAATTCATGAAGCTCACCGTGTCCGGTATATTGCTCCAATCCTTAGTTAAGTCAGACCCACCATTTGCACGAACTAGATTCTTGATTGGGTCCCTCACCGTATCCAAAATATTGAGCCCAACCCATCCTCTAATTCATAGCATCCAATGCCTAATGGACATGATTGCATCTTTCCGGTGCAACTGAGCCACTATAACCAACCGAGAACAATCAACCTCGGGAAGGGCCCGTACATCCACATGGTGGAAGACTTAGACTTAATATTTTTTTAGAAAGATTTGATTTAGGTCTCATTAAACTTGACTTGACATAGTCATAACAATTATGACTAACCTAGTGGCATGGGTCAGCTCGAATTGTTAGCCACCTCAAATCAGAAGTGGGTCAACACATATGGTCAGATAAGTGAGATCGATGGAAGGGATATGCCATTAACTCGACAAGAACGCATTCGAGTCGAGTAGCTCCTAATTAAAAATCAGTCGGTTGCATCTACCCAACTTACCTTAGACACCAATTTGTCGAACCAGAACCAATTAGGTTAGCCTACAATTCAGACTCTAACCACTGAGCCAAATTAGGTCTTAACTTGATCGAGTCACATCTAAATGTAATTCGATCTTGATCTAGACTTAATCCTATTAGGCTGGTCAATTATTAGCTTTCATGATCCCACCTAACCAACTCTTGATTTGGTTTGATCAATCGCTAGACCTAATTGAGCTACCCAAGCCCGAACCCAATTTTATGAAAATGTCTTAGATATGAAATTCTCAATTTTAGACCAAATTGATTTCATAAACTTAATTCATTAATTAAGTTTGGATTCATAAACAAAATATGTAAAATAAATTTTAGGATTTCAGGATCTAGGGTTTTGCATAAAAGTAAGTTTTGATTTCTGATTAAGGATGAACGCGCGACACCCCTACACATCATAAGAACATCCCTTTGAATGGGAAAAGAGGATCTTAAAATCCTATTTCGTTCTTATGATCGGACGGCCATGAGGAATATCTTAATAAAAAATATAAATTTAACTACAAAACTAGTTAGATCTAAATTTACATATCTCATATACAATATAAGATCTAACTAATACATGCTTTGCATACATCTTATGTATCAAAAATTGATCTAATTAACATACTTTCAGATCTGATACATCACATATAATATATAAAATGAGATTTAAATTGAACTATTCAAAATTAAATTATTCTAGATAAGTTACTGGAATAATTCTACAACTAGTCTAGGCATGCAACAGATCAATTTTATGAAAAAATTAAAATTTTATTTTTTATTTTTTGATCTGATTATAATACTTATAATATTAAAAAAATAAAGAATAAATTATATTTAATTTATTTTTTAATCTCATTAAAAAATAAAATTTAAGACTATTCATGGATTCAACTAATCCTAGTCTAGTCATGCATCTCATGCATGTTAGATCTTCTTAGATTTAATTTTAAATATTTTAATTTTAGATCTTATCATATCTGATGTGATATCTAAAATATTTTAAATATCAAATAAATAAAAAAAATTAGATCTAAATTAGATCTGAAATAGAGTCAAAAACCTGGCTCTGATACCAGTTGAAGGAAAAACCGCCTTTTTCCTTTGTAGGATCTTTCAGATTTCATCAAATCTGGGATGGAATAATTTAAAAATTTTATCCTATACTATTTTAGATCTAATATCTATTAGATCTAATTTTATTATCTAATATTTAAAATTTAAAATTAAATATAAAAGTATGAGAAGTATAGACATACCTCAAGGATAATCTGATTATCCTATAGATGATCTTAGCATAGCCCAAGATTCTGATGTAGCCACGCAAGCACCTGGCCTCTACCAATATCCACTTAGATAGGACCTGAAACATCTTTTCTTCATGAATCTACACTCCAAAAATCAGATCTCTATCTGATTTGAAAGTGCTTCAGAACTCCTTCTGAAGTTGGAGCACCAACCTGTCGAATATGTCCTGCAGCCTTCTTGTTCCAGGCATCACCACGCCTTTTTCTTGCACCAGATGAACGTCCAACTCCTTGGACATGAAGAGAAGAGATAGGAGAGTAGGGAGGATATAGAGAAAAAGGGAGGGGGTGGCAGCTATTGGGTTTGGTGCATAAAACAACTTTAGCCTAAAACCCTAGGCGCAGAAGGGTTTATATAGACCTTGTATGCTGCGCAGTGCCACATCATTCAACCAATCAAAAAATTCTAATAAATTTTAAAAAAAAATTAATTAATTGCTTGATGTCATCTAATCACATCAGATAAAAATCCAAGCCTCCATCTCAAAGTTGGCACCAACACTGGATAAGGACAAAGAGAGGTTGGCGCCAAAGAGTCCAATCTTATCAAGACTCTCCAACCTTATCCACTTGGGGCACCCACTTAATCCAATTGGGCTCGTGCCATAATCTGATTATGATACCCAATTTGATGTGGTTTGGCTCCACAAAAATCCTCCAATAAGCTCTTGCCAAGTGGCCTTCAATTTAAGACCATATGTCAACTTTTGACAAATGTCCTAAAATAAAATTGGCAGGTGATAGGAATTAGCAGGTGCTTGTCTTAAATTCATCTCATGAATTAAGACAAGCTTTTTTTGAGCTAGACAAGCTTTATTTAGATTGAGAAAAACCTTTTCAAGATTCTCTGGATGAGTCAAATCATATTTAGCTCAGTAGAGATAGAAAAAATTACATAAGGAGAAAGTTAGGATCAATCGTGTGCTAGTACGATTTCCTTGAACCTAATTGAATCTTATCCAAATTAATTGGGTTAGCCCAATTGATGACATCTAGATCCTAACCCTTGTTTGTGTGATCCAGTTAGGTTCAATTCTGTATGGTAATGAGACATGTCATAATCTCATCATCGACATCATCGAAACTCTTTTCGATGGACCAAAACTCTTCTGATTCAGACAATTAGAATGATCGATCATCAACATCATTCTAATTGCTCCCAAAATCCATCAGTGACACCTAGCAGTATGTGGTGGCAATCCATTAGAACTAAAGATGAATCTCTCGGTGCAGCTATCTGTGTGATTGAGTTCCTCTATCATGAGTCCCGATTGAATTAGGGTTAAGGTGAACTCGTAAAACCCAACATCAGTCATATGAATTAATCGATCGATCCGAGTCTGATGTGAAACCCCAATGAAAAATATTTTTCTATTATTTTACTCTGCCATGGCCATGGGCTTAAGGACTCGATCTTTTGATCATCATAGGACTACTCCTCTCATCTACCGAGGTTGATAGATCTCATCTTGGTGCGACCTAGTTCCTACAATGAATATGCTACAGCCAACATACACCTCAAGATTCCGAATGGCTAGGAGACCAAGTTATGGTGTAGTCAAACTATAACACACTCAAGGTGAACTATCGATGCACCTCAGGTCAAAGAACTAGACACACAACTACAGCATCGAGCTAGTCATCGACGAGAAGGTAGACTTCCCTATGACTGCTCGAGGTGGTCACACTCAGTACTCTCATTCTCAACGAATATCTGTACTCTCACTCTGATGTCTCCACACCATAGACTCAAGACACATCTACCCTAAGGAAGCGATCATACACCAACCTTCTGGATCGATCACCATCCTCGTGATGATCCTATGGTCAGGAGCTCTTTATGAGTTAGTTATGTAAATTCATGCCTTAAATTTTCAACTCTTGAAAATATGAATTGACATTCCTACCAACTCAAAGGATGTGTCACAGACACAATGTACACAATGTGATAGAAGAATAACCTATTTATTGATTTATAGTCAAAATTATAAATTTGCCCTTAGATTTGTACAGGAATGTGTCAGCCAATTTGGCATCTAGGGCACACATCTAACACTTCTTCCTATCGAACTTCGTCAAGCTCAATTTTAGAGGTACTTATTCCTTCACTAAATTTTTTTTTTTCAAAAAATGTGCCTTACTGCTGACAAACACCTTTTGTTTAGCAGACAGATAAAAGTAATATCCCCTCATTTCCTTGGGGTACCTTACGAAATTACACTTATCGGACTTAGGACTGAGCTTGTCAGTTTGTAATCGTTTAATATAAGCTACACACCCCCAGACCCTAAAGTAAGAGAGGTTTGGCCTACGTTCTGACCATATCTCATATGGTGTCTTACTAACTGACTTGCTCAGAATATTATTGAGCACAAGACAGGTTGTTTCAAGTGCATATCTCCAAAAGGAGATCAACAAAGTTGCAAACTCCGTCATGGATCTAACCATGTCCAACAAGATTTGATTCTTCCTTTTTGAGATGCCATTATGCTGTGGTGTCCCTGGAGGGGTTCATTGGAAGATAATCCCATTTTCTCCTAGATATATCAGAAATTCACTGGAAAGGTATTCACCTCCTCAGTCAGACTGAAGAATTTTAATATTTTTTTCAGTTTGTTTCTCTACTTCATTATGGAACCATTTGAACATTTCAAATGATTCGGACTTGTATTTCATCAAGTAGATGTACCCATACTTAGATAGGTCGTCTGTGAACGTGATGAAGTAGCTATACCCTCCTCTAACACATGTGCTCATGGGTCCACATACATCGGTATGTATCAGACCTAGCACATCACTGGCTCATTCATCTTTTTCGGTAAAAGATGACTTGGTCATCTTTTCAAGCAAATAAGACTCATAGGTAGGTAACGATTCATAATCATGTTTATCAAGAATTTCTTCTTGAGCCAACCTGTTTATCTTATTTTTGTTGATATGATCTAGTCTACAATGACAAAGGTAGGCATCTGTGATATCATCTATTCTAGGATGTTTATTTAAAATGTATATTATATTAGGCCTAGATATAATATAGATACCATTGTTCAACTATCCACGTAAAATTGTAACACCATTCAAAATGATATCACAAAAAAAATTTTTATTGATATTTCATAATTTTAATTGATCAAAAGGCCTACAGAAATAATATTTTAAAAAAAACTAGAACAGTAATGACACTCATTAAGAATAATATACTGAGACTCGAATACAAGCTTGATGATTCCTAAAGCTAGAACTAGAACTGATCTTCCATCTCCAACATTCAAGGATCTCTCACCTTCTCCAAATCTCCTAGTGACTTGAAGACCCTGCAATGAATTGCAAATATGAATAGGGCTTCCAATATCCAATACCCAGATCATTGTATCTATAAGAGAGAAGTTGCAAGGTGTTATCACATAAGTATCTTGTCCAGCAACTGATTGCTTCTTCTTCTTTGGCTTGTTCAGGTCAAGGGAAGCGATATACTAAGGATAATTTCTCTTTCAGTGATCCTGCTTCTTGCAAAAAAAATACTCTGCCTGACTTTGATCAGCCTTGAACTTGAGTTTTTGGGACTGACTCCCAGCACCAAGAACCTTCTTATTCTTTTTCTTTTTCTCTTTCTTAAAGGGATGACAACTATCCAAAGAAGATCCTCACACTAGATTCACTGTCTCCTTATGGAGCTAGTGATCTTTTTCAAAAGTCTGTAGCAACCCCAACAGACCGTGGTTGTTGACTATAGGCTTCATCATTCTGAAATGACTGAGGAACAACAGGTAGGATTTGGAAAGAGAGTTCAGGATCGCATCTTTCTCCAGCTGTTCATGAAAAGGAAAGTCGAGTTTGCTCAATTTTTTAATCTGCTCAATCATGTACAATACATGATCGATAACAGATGCACCCTCCCTCATTCGGACATTGAAAATAGTGCAACTAGTCTTGTGCCGCTCAACATCATCAGGAGTACCAAAGGAATCCCTCAATACTTGAAGTATTTTTTCTAGCTGAACTTCTTCAAACTTCCGACTGAACTCATCGTTCATGGAGGCCCGCATGATGCAATGAATCATGGTGCGATCATTGAGCCACTTGAAATAAGTATCTCGGACCACTCTTCGTGCATTAGGAGCAGGCTCCTCAGATGCCAGATCCATTATCACATAAAGGATCCACTCGTGCTTCAGGATAATCTTTAATTTTCGATATCAATTATCAAAATTCAGTTCGGTAAGCTTCTCACTGTCCAACAATGATTGGAGTGACAAGTTTGAGGCCATATCTACACACATAAAGAAAGAACAAAACCTAATAAATATATGAATTTATTAATTCTAAAGATTTGGACTTTAGTCCAAAGGTCCTCCTACTATTGTATACGAATTGGTTGCCTCTACCTCCAATTTGAGGAATTACCTTAATTTCTAAGCGGATACTAGAATCCACACAAACTACACATAGGCCCTAGGATGGCTTGATCAATCCATATGCACCTATGGGTAGGTTCTTAACCAATTATTTCTCCAAACAATTTTTAGTATTTAATTTAGCCCTAGATTTCATTTCAGTAGGCGATAGGTCTCCACTGAAAGTTTTGGTTAGGTCAAACCATTAACATGAACCTACTCAGTGATTTTACCAATGAGTGATCAGGTCTGAGGATGGCTCAGTCAACCCAACCATCATCAGATAGTTCATCAGAGTTATCATATGATGAATGATAATTTCATCATTCAGAGAGAATATCAGATGGATGGCGCCTGCAATGTCAATCAGAAATAATGGACCCATTATCACTCATCTTAATGGGAGGCTATGATCTAGTTATCACCATAACTAGCTCATTTTAAGGACTTAATAATTTAGAAGATTTAATCGATTTAAAGAAGAGAAAAGAGAAGAAAAGATCAATTAGTAGACTATAATCCTCCCACTAACTTCACCAAGTCACTGAATCGGGTTAGGTCATGCTGATTGAACTGATACCTAGATCAGTCATACTGATCAACCTTAATGGCATGGGCTAACTCGAATCACTTAGTGATCTAATCAAAATCTAATTCACCAAATTGGCCAAATAAGTGAGATCAGTGGGAGGATCTGTTGAGCTTGTCTTAGACACCATCAAAATGGTCAGGTAAGCCGCTCTCAATTAAAAATCATCAGTCAAAATGTCAAACTTATCTTAGACACCAATTGGTTAACTAATTTTGGTTTGACCAACCTAATGGTTTGGGTTCAACCACTGAGACACAATCAAGGTCCATTTGATCTAATCAAAGACATGGACTTGACCATCTACAACTATTGTACTAAAAAAATCTTGATTAATCTAATTCAATATTTGGTTAGACTTAATCAATTTCTCTATATGATCAATCAATTCTTTAATTCTAACCTTAGATTTAATCCAATTAAAGAGAAGGACTTGATTTGAGCTAACCCATGCCCCATGTTTTATGCAATGTCATTAGATCTAAATCACAATTCTATATCCAATCAGCTTGATATTTAATTCTCAATTAAGTTTTACATCAACATGGTTAAGATTTTGAAAATAATTTTTTATATAAACTTTTTACATAAAGTCATAAAATCTTTTAGATCAAATCTAAATTTTTATGATTTTAGATCAAAATATTTTTGACTAAACAAGATTAGATGTAACTAACTATCTTTGCAACTTGTATCACATACAACAACACTTAGGATTTCAAGTTCTAGGGTTTTCCAAGAAAGTAAGTTTTTTCTTTTCACTTTCTTCCTCATGAGACCTCACAGTGGCACCCCTACACACCATGAAGAGCACCCCATTGAATAGGAGGAGAGGGTCATGAAACCCTAGTTGCTCCTATGACCAGCGGCCCGGTGATTACCCAATCCGAGTACTTTACTATTCAAAATATCTAATCTAAATAAATAATAATCAGATCTGAAAATAAACTAATTTAGATTTAATTTAAATCATAAATAATCAGATCTAATAATAAAAAATCAGATCTAAAGTCATGTTAATTCATATCAAAACAACCTAGCTCTGATACTAGTTGAAGAAAATTTTACGATAGTGCAGTACATGCAATTAAAAATTTTATGTAGTAAAAATAATAGATTAAATAATTTAATTCTAATCATATATATAAGATCTAATCTTAGACTACTATATCAAAATTTTTGATATGAAAAATATATGCTTTAGATTTGAAAATAAAAATTACATCGATCTCATCGATGTTGAAATTCTAAATTGAACTATTAAATCTACCATAGGAATCAAAATAAGTTAGGGATCGTTACCAAACAAATTTTGATCTTGATCTCTTCTACTCTAATGATTAAAGAGGGTGTTTCTCAGGTTACTCATAGCCACATGAAGTTATTTGGCCTCTATAGAAAAATCCACATGAAGACTGGCGCAGATCAAGGGCTTGGAGATGCTAGTCTGCGAACAACTTCGATTGCTGACTTCTTCCTTCTTCTACAAGCACCTTGGATCCTCCAAAGTGATAGTAGATCTGGAAGAGCAAGAGAGGAGGAGAAGAGGCTCTATAAATAAAAAATGTATAAGAGAATTGATCATGGGACATCCAAGAGAGGGGTCCCTTTTTTATAGACTAGGAATTAGGACTTTCCAAGAAAGGATGCCATGAATCAATGCCAAAACCCCTTTTTGGCATCCTCAAAAATTTCAAAAAAAATATTAAGATATGAAAAAGAAATTTAAAGTCTCACAAGCCAAAGAATTCTTCAAGAAAAGTAAGAAAATAAATAATATAACTCCAAAATATATCATATATGAAAAATCTCTTTCCTAGTCTGCATCTTATCTCTAATTCAGATTGCATCGAATTAGGCAAGAAATAATATTATGACTCATCAGCTATAGCCGACCACCTTTATTGGATCTTCTCTCATGATGCCAAAAATTATAATTCAAATCCAATTAGACATAGAGAAATTGGCATGGATCCAGATGTAGCGCAAAAGATAAGGATAGAGTCCTAGTCTAACTTGGACTCTTCATTTCTAATTCAATTCTAATCCAAATCAAATTTGATTTGAAACCATTGATAGAAATGAACCTAATATAATTAAAAATTTAAATATCTTATCAAATTTCTAATCCAATTAAGAATTAGTCAAGTTTAAACCCTGATCGAATTAGGATCAAATTTTTCTTGTAATTGGGTTTGATCATATCAATCCCAATATGAGTCGAACTGAATCTAATTCAATTAGACTTGTTCCAAAGCTCTTTATTCAATCAAATTAAGTTAATTAATAATCTAATTACTAATTAATTCTCTATAAATAGTAGAGTCCCAGTCCTAGTGAGACTCTCCCACAGAGTTTTAGTCCAAGTAGGACTCTTCACCAGAGTGACAATCCAATTGGATTTTTCAGCCATCATATCTGACCAAATCTTCTAACGCGTATGACCCCATAGGTTTAAATCTAAGCCGATAGCATAAGAACAACTTTCTATACCAATCGATGTAACCATCTAGTAATGATGACCTGACGATCGGATGGGTCAAAGTGTTGCAAAGCAACCTTCTAAAATCTATTGACGTATGATTACCGTATAATTCATCTCTTTGACCCAAATGCTCAAGGTGACTTAAGATTTAACTGTCAACTCTAATTAAGTCAACCACATTGTATTTCAACCTTTCAAATTCATCTCATAGATTATCCTGATCAAGATTTTGCTAAATTGAAATACACTGATGCATATCTTCTACCAATTTAGAAGGGTCAATTCTATCTTAACTCACACATCGACTTAATAAGTACTTGACTGTATCTAGTATCCTTTTGTCACTAAGTTAGAAACTCAAATAATCCGATACTAAAGTATAGTGAGTTGCTTACAAGTCACCATGGTGTCTCAGATCAGAGGGACATTTATATCCATATCCTTCACAAGCTACTCTTGACGGCAGAGTGCTCGACACATGGTCACATTCGATGCGAATGTACTCCTACATTCCATCTGTATGCCATAATAATATCTCCACACTCCTTAGTTAAGAGAACAACCAACTCATATGGCACACAATGACCTACACTTGATATCGTTATCATCTTAGTAATAGCGTATCATTTGATCGTAAACAATTTTAAGGACTTAACGACAAATCCTCCTTTGTCGATTAATATATATAGTCCTAAGGATTTCATTACAATACAGAAGTTCAAAGATGATAATTTATAATAAAAATATTAAATAACTTTTATTAATAAAAATTCATATATAGTTTACAAGATGAGCACAATCATCTAACGATTGGCTTTGGGACACATTTTCCAACAAGCATGACTATACGAGAGATCACTTAAATTTTTAATCGATCATTAGTGATCATCTCGATGCTACAGTTGTGTGAATGATCTTTTAACCTGTGATGGTATGACTGCTTACAGTAAGACTGCTGGAGTTTGACTGACACATAAACATGATCTCAATAAGTCCTTGTAGTGGATGTTGACGACAGTTGATCTACTATAGGAGTAGAAAATGTATCTAAATGAAATCTATCGATCTTAATAGAGAGGAATAGTCCTATAAGATTTGAGAGGCTAAGTTGAGACTCTGTGACCATAGCAGTATGATTGATAGAAAAGAGTTCTCATAAAGATCACAATTGAACTTGAGCTGATCGAATCTATCATATGACTGATGATGAGGTTTGATGATTTATTCACGACCTGCCATCTAGTTGGGACTTACGATAGAGGGATTGAATCATATGTTAACTACACCTTGAGATTTTTTTCGATTCTATTGGATTGCCCTATATACTGCTAGGTATCACTGGTGGATGGTGAGAGCTCATTAGGGTTGCTCAGGATAGACAATCCTTGATGAGTTAGAGTGAAACTGTTCCAACTCATTGAAAAGAGTTTCAATGATACTATGATAAAGATCATTGTATATCTCACAATCAGATAGAATTGATATTATGAGGTTATATAACAAAGAGATTAGATCTGAAATAAGCAATTAGGCTTAAGAAGTCTCAATTAAGTTTAGAGAAACCTTATTGGATTCAGGATAATTTTGCTAGCATATGGTTGAATCCAATTTTTTTTTATATTTGAATTTTTTATTTGATAAGATTAATTCAAGTTTAATTATCTGTAAATAACTTTAATGAATTAGATTCATTGAGCTCCAATTGTTGGGTGCCAAAGGTTTTGGATCAAATGAATTAAAGGTTCAAACCCTTAATCAATTTTCTTGATAGTCTTGATTGGTTGCCACTTGATTTGATCAAGTTGGGCATACCTACCCATTAAAGGGTGTGTGGGACCAGCATGAGAAGTCCCCTAGGCCCCATGTGGCATGTGTATTTGTGGGTTCAAAGGCTCCAATAGTTGGTGCCAAAAGGATCTCCTAAAGGAATTCAAATAATTAAAGAAATAAGGATTCCTAATGCAAGTAGGACTTGCATTAAGTGATTATTTAGTTTTGAATAGGATTCAAACCTTATGCCTATTTAAAAAGACCTTTCCTAACATTCCTAAGCACTAAATTTTAGCACCCCACGCCTCCCTTAGAAGGTCTCCATGCCCCCTCTTTCTTCTCACTCTCCTCTTTTGAAGATCCAACACCCAAGGAGTTTGGGTGTCCCACTTCTCCATGCCCAAAAGGTGTTTAGGCACCTCTTTGCTTACTGATTTTCAGATCTTGATTGCTTCATAATCAAAAAAAGAAAAGCAAAAGAAGAAGATAAGAAGAAGATCAAGGAAAGGATCAAAGAGTTGATTGCGATCCAGACTTCGTTCAGATTCGCAGGCTGATTTTTCTTAGAGAAGAAAAATCAATACCAAAGAGGGCTATTCCAAGCTGATCCTGAGTGAATACCCATAGAGACTGGGTACTTGTGTGGCTAAGGGAGAATCTACTCTCTTCTAGATCTAAATTTGAAAAAAAAATTTGTGAAACAGATATGTGATCTGATCACATATTTAATTTCAACATAAAATTCAGTATGTGTTCAATTTCAACATATGAAGTAGATCCTAGTGTTCTATATTTTATGCATGCATGATGTAGATTAAAAAAATATTTTAATCTTCTATTCTGCTATGTTGTTTATAAAAATTTTTTTGAAACATACATGCATGTCCCGACATGAAATTTCAATAGTTAGCTCCCTATCTGGCTCATTTCAGGGTGGATAATTTTGATGTAGATGGATATATCACAGAAAGAAATGATTTACTAGATACATCCTATTTTAAAATCATCCCATTATGGATTGAAAAATATGAGCCATCACCCAACCCTCCAATAGTTTTCTTGATAGAATTACCATCTGCTCTAGAACTGAAGTCACTTTCTGACACACCCATTGGCACCCCATCAGTGAGCCCTAACTAGGAAGACCAATTTGTAGGTGTTCTAAAAGCGCAAAAAGAAGCTGTTGGATGGGATATTTCTAAAATGAGGGATAATGATATTGAGATTTTTATGGTTGATTTCTCTATTTTTGGTATTATTTTCGAGGGCTATCTCCAAAATCTTTCTATTGTGTTAAAATGATGTATGGAGATAGATTTAATATTAATTTGAAAAAAGTGCCATGCTATAGATTGGGAAGAGATAATGCCAAAATATGTCCTATCCGAGATAAGGATTAGAGAAGATCAGATTATAATTGAAGAAACTCTTAAACTATCAATCCTAATCTCGACTCAACAAATACAATCTCTTCCTGATCATCATGAAGACTATGATCTTATTTCTAGACCCTAGTATTGTGTGCTTGTCCAGTACATTCTATTGTTCTGGGCTAATTATTGTAGAGCATTTCATGAATATTTTTCTGTCCTGATGATAAGGTCTCCTGATTGGCCTTATCCTATTGAAATTTTGAGGGATATACCCAAGTTGGATATAAATAGGACTCCCTCATAGTGTCTGACTGAAGATGTTAAACTTAGCGCTTGTTGGGAGGCAACCTAGTTTATGCAATATTTTTAGTTTGTTTGCATTTTATAGGAATCTCTAGAAATATAATTAACCAAGTTGAATCTTTATAGTGGAGTGGATGAGTGAGACAACTAGCTAAGTTGGGGGGAGAACTATGTTCACATTAGTTGGAGTCAAGAATAAATCACACCCATAAAGAAAGAACCTCTCACCAGATAATGAACGAACACATTGAATTCATATGGTATCCTTTCTTGCAATTTCTATTTTATTCTATTTTGTAATTCTCTTCTTCCATTAGAGATAATGAAAATTAAATTGGTAGGAGAATAATTAATCTAATTATGTCCTCAAGTATGATCAGAAATAATTAGCTTTGTGTATCAAAATTTTATCTCGATTTGAAGTTAACTAGGCATCTTAATCAATGAGTGATTAATAGTCTAGATAATTTTAGAGATATTGAAGAAGAAATTATTAAAGACACCTAATAAATGGTAGGGTTTAGACTAGACCAAATTTTGGAGTAATTCTAGAACCCTCTTCCTACCTATCTCAATAAAGAATTTGCTTCATGCGGGTATGGATGAAAATGTTGAAGTGTGCAAAAAGTCCTCCTTAGAATCTAAATTTAAAAAAAAAAAGAGAGAAAAAAAAGCATTGTCTTACTGAGTATTTGGGCTCCTTCACCTGAGTAAGCATTGTGGTTCACATTAAAAGGTGAGAATGTGAAGAAACCTCTTATAGAACAGTCTTAACTCATTGCCTTTTTGACTCAGATTAGTAAGTCTAAGGGGACTTTTACATCTAATATCCTAAAGCCAATTGGTTTGAAAGTCATTGGCCTAAAGCTCACTACAAGAGTCAATTAAAAAGCTAAAAAGGTTAAGATATTACACCAACTGTACAAGTAAATAGTATTGCAACAAAAAAATAAAGAGAGAAGAAAGAAAAAAAAAGAGAGAGAATAAAGAGAATAAACTGCAGAAAGACACTACACCAAACTCACATTAAGTTAAAGGACTTAAAGAATAGAGTGGAGAGTTGGTGAAAGAAGATCACTAAAAATTTCTATGGCTAATACTCAATACTCAACCATTAATTAAGTCGAATTGATAATCCAATGAAGTACCTCTTTAATGGTCTAGCCAGGTATCAGCTGTCTTTAGGAGTGTCTAAGATAACTTTCGATTTAAGGATAATTTGGTGCACAATGCTAATATATCTACTTTGCTTGAGGATGAGTAAAGTTTAAGTAGAGGATGTAATGAACACTTGAATTAGATCACTAGAGGTACTAAATATTATAATAATTGATGTTATTTTATAAGAATTTGATATTCTCTAGTCTATTTTATAGGTAATTGAGAGTTTGGATTCATATGATTCAAATTAGACTCAAATTGGATCAGATTTGAGTGAACCAGGCAACCAGCTCTCATTCCAGTGTGAATGCGACTTAAAGATCAAGGGTCAAGAAGCAACCTCTCCAATCAAGGGTCTAGATTAGAAGATAAATGGAATCAAATGTGAACACGATTTAAATCTCAAGGGCTCAGATTAAAAGATCACTCTTCATAAAGATCTAGTGTAAATGCAACTTATTGATCAATAGAAAAGCAATATGAAGATCTAAGGGTCCTTATTCATGCTCTCACATCTCTTCTCATCAAATCCTAGAGTCTCCAATGCCTAAAATAAAGGGAAGAAAAACTATTTTTCTTTGGATGACCCAGATAGCATCTAAAAATATTTTTATTAATCTACATGAATAAGGATCAAATCTTTACCTAATTAGCAGCGAAATCAGAGTTCAAATCTTAAATAATTTGATATTAACCTTCATAGAGGTCTGGATGTGTAGACCCTCTACTTCGCATGCATGTCAGATGCCGCAAGAAAGCAGGATGAACTCTGATCTTCGCAATCCAATCAAATAAAAGAGGAGATGTGCTGGTGTGACATCTCACACCAGTAGGTGGGACACTCAAGGAGGGCCCACGCCCAAGAGAGGAGGGGCGGCACCAAAGGGGAGAGGCTAAGGAGAAGATGAAGGGCTTCTCTCTTCACACACCTCTTTCTCTTTTTCTCTCTTCTCCCAATCAGATTTATTTGCTATTTTCTATTTATAGATAAATTTTATGACCTAATAAGTATAGGAGATCTAACTCAAATCTGATTTGAATCAGTCTAATACTCATGAAAGAAAGAATCCTACATGAGATAGAATTTCCATCACTTATGACAATCACTTTGCACCCACTCCCTCACCCACATGGGATACCCCAAACCAGTACCATTCTAGGTGTTGGTTAGCCTACATGAGTGAAAAATCCAAATGCAAGTAGGATTTCTCATATCTCATCCAAAATGGATCTGATTCGAATCCAATTCGAAGTTAGTTCGAAATAATTTTGAAAGACTGTCAATCCCAAACACTTTAAAATTTTTGTACCAAATCTAATTTGAATTTTTGGATCCAATTAAGTTTAATTAATTCAGATCTAATTTAAAATTAATCAATACTTAAATCTAATCTTTCATATGCTGCATGGATCATAGATCAGAAACTGTTCATCCTCAGAATTGAACCTGAACCTCGTGTGTAGTGCTAGTTAGACATAGTCAACTCTTCAATCTCATTTGATTAATAACTTGATTTCCGATCAAGTTAGCTTATATATTCAATCAAGTCAAGTATTTCAAATTGGACATATAAACATAGGCCAATTCCTTCTTACTTTGTCTAACTTGTGTGCATGACTCCATAGGTTCAAACACTAAGCCGATAGCACATGAATCAATTTCTGCACTAATCTAGATACCATCTAGTAATAGTTTCTGACGTCCAGATAGGTTGAATTATCATAAAAGAATATTTCAGAATCTATACACATAGTTACCGCATAATGCATCTTTTTGACCCTGAATGCTCTAAGATGGTCTTAGGTTAACTGTCAACCGAGATTTCTTCATCTACATTGTATTTCAACCTTTCAAATCCATCTCATAGATTATCTTGGCCAAGATTTTGCTAAATTAAAATACAGTGATACATTAACTCCAATAATTCGGAAGAGTCAATCCTATCTTGATCCACACACAAATTTTGTTAGTATTTGACTGTACCCAGTAGCCTTCCGTCACTCCATTAGAAATTCAAATAGTTCAGTACCAAAGCATAGTGAGTTGCTTGCAAGTCACTATGATAATCTCAGGTTTGAAGAAAACTTATACCCATGTACTTTGTGAGTAGCTCTTGACAGCAGAACACTCAGCAGATGACTCACTTGTTCAGTGATGATGTACTCCTACATCTCACCTGTATGCCATACCAGTGTCACCACATTTTTTGGTAAAGAGGACAACCAACCCATATGACACATAATAATCTCTACTCGATAAACGTCATCGTCTTGTAATAACGTATCATTTGGTCATGAACATGTTTAAGAACTATATGATAAATTCTCTCTTTATCATATACTAGTATAGTTCTAAGAACATCATCACAGCATAAAAGTTTAAAGAAGAAATTATTTTGTGATAAAAAAATATTAGAATAAGTTTTATTCAATGATTAATAAATCATATACAAAGAGAAACTCAATCGTCATATGATTAGTTTTAGAACATAATTTCTAACAACTCTCATTTGGACTAAAGTCAATTGGGACAGTATCTTATACCCATCTTCTATTTAAAGTCATCGAACTCTTTGATCTTAAGAGCTTTAGTGAAGAGGTCAGCTAAGTTCTCCTTTCCATTGATCTTTTGAAGATCAACGTCACTTCGATTCACAATCTCTCGCACTAGGTGATAGCAGTGCAGAATATGTTGCAGCATCCGATGCAGCATTATATTCTACTTCGCATACAGAATCGGCCACAGTATGTTGCTTGAAACTCTTCCAGAAATAGCTCTTCCATTCAAGGTAAATGTATAGCCCAACATGCTTCTGCTGTCATCATAATCTGACTGAAAACTAAAATTAGTATATCCCATAAGTTTCAGGTCAATGTCTCCATAGATAAGCTATTGATCTTTAGTATTTTTCAAATACTTAAGAATTGCTTTCACAATCTTTCAATACTTCTCACCCAGATCAGACTGGTACCTACTCACCACCCCTAGTGAATAGGCCACATCCAGCTTCGTACATATCATAGCATACATGATAGATCCTACTGCCGTAGCATATGGTATTCTACTCATGCGCTCTCTCTCCTCAGGAGTTGTCAGATAATCCTTCTTGAAAAGAGTAATTTCATGACCTATCGAAAGATAGCCTTTCTTGAAATTATCCATATTGAACCACTTCAACAAGGTATCCATGTACGTGGATTGAGATAATCCAAACAACCTTTTAGATCTATCCCTATAAATCTTCATCCCAAGGATATAGGTTACTTCTCCTAAGTCCTTCATGGAGAACTGTGATGATAACCATAGCTTCACACTCTGCAAAGCTATGATATCATTTTCTAGTAATAATATGTCATCCACATACAACACAAGGAAGATAACTACAGAATCGAAAGCCCACTTGTAAATGCAAGGCTCTTCTCCATTCCTAATGAAACCATACATTTTGATCACCTTATCAAAATGCATGTTCCAACTCCTAGACACCTACTTAAGTCCATAAATAGACCTTTTTAGCTTATACACTTTTAACTCATCTGTGGATGTGAACCCTTCAGATTATATCATATACACCTTTTCTTCTAGCTCTCCATTGAGGAAAGCAGTTTTGACATCCATCTGTCAGATCTCATAATCTAAGTGTGTAGCGATAGCAAGCATAATCCAGATGGACTTGAGCATTGCCATAAAAGAGAATGTCTCATCATAGTTAATACCATAATGCTGACGGTAATCTTTGGCAACTAGACGGGCTTTATAGATTTTTATCTTCCCATCCGCTTCTCTTTTTCTCTTGAAAATCCATTTACACCCTATGGATTTTATCTCTTCAGACGGATTAACTAGTGTCCATACACCATTGATTTTTATGGACTCCATCTCAGATTTCATGGCCTCAAGCTATTTCTGAGAGTCAAATCTTTACATGACCTCCATATAGGTGATCGGATCCTCATCGTTCTCATCAAGTTCGATGGGGTCACCATCCCTGACCAGAAAACCATAGTAGCTATCCAACTGATGTGGTACTCTATCGGATCTCCTTAATAGCTTTTCTACTGGCTCCGATTTTGATTCATCAATCAAATCTAATTATGTATGTGTCAGTTCTTCCACCTCATGAACTTCATCAAGTTCAATTTTATAGGCATTAACTCCTTCACCAAGGAACTCCTTTTCTGAAAAGACTGTCCGACTGCTGACGAATACCTTTTGCTCTACAGTAGGTAGAAGTAGTACTCTTTAGTTTTCTTTGGGTACCCTACGAATAAGCATCTATCAAACTTTGGTCTAAGCTTATCTATCTTTAAATGCTTAACATAAGCTGGATACCCCCAGATCTTAAGATGTGAGAGCACCGGCTTACGCCTAGTTTATATCTCGTATGGAATTTTAGTGACAGACTTACTGGACACCTTATTCAAAATATAGCAGACAGTTTTTAGAGCATATCTCCAAAAAGAGATTGGCAGACTTGCAAAGCCCATCATAGATCGGACCATATCTAACAAAGTTCAATTTTTTCTCTCTGATATTCCGTTATGTTATGGTGTTCCAAAAGAGATCCATTGTGAGAGAATTCTATTTTCTTTCAGATATGTCATGAACTCACTGGTGAGATATTCACCTCTTCAGTCTGATCGAAGGATCTTAATACTCTTTCTAGTTTATTTTTTTACTTCAGCACGGAATTGTTTGAACATTTCAAATGATTCTGATTTATGCTTCATAAGATAGACATACCCATACCTCGATAAATCGTCTGTAAACATAATGAAGTAGAAGTATCTTCTTTTGACATTTATATTCATAGGTCCGCATACATCAATATGTATTAGACCTAGAACATCGCTGGCTCTTTCACCTTTTCCCTTGAAAGGTGACTTTGTCATCTTACCAAGTCGGCAGGATTTGCAGGTAAGTAATGATTCACAATCATCTATCTCAAGACACGTTCCTTGATCAACCTGTCAATCCTACTCTTGTTCACATGACCAAGACTACAATGCCAAAGGTAGGATTCACTGATATTATCTAACTTAGGGCGTTTACTGGCTATGTACATTACACTAACAAGCCGTGATATTATGTATATGTCATATTTTAATTGTCCATGCATAATTGCAGTATCATTCATAATGATATCACAAAAATCATCCTTTATTATAAACTTGTAACTAAGTTTGGCCAAAAGGCCTACAAAGATGACATTCATCAAAAAGAAGGAACAATAATAATAATCATCTAACATGACACTACTAGACTCGAAGACAAGCTGTAAAGTTTCTAAGGCTAGAACTGGAACAAGACTTTCATTTCTAACATTAAGGAACCGCTCGTCCTCTCAAAATTTTCTACTTACCTACAGTCCCTACAATGAATTGCATATATTAATAAACTTTTAGCATCCAATACCCAGATAGTAGTATCACAAACAGAAAAATTATAAGGAGTTATCATATAAGTACCTTGTGAAGCAACGGATTGCTTTTTTCTCTTGTTCTTAGGCCTGTTTGGGTCAAGGGTAGCTATATAAGTAGGACAATTTCTTTTTCAATGACCCAGCTTCTTGCAGAAGAAACACTCTGTCTAGCTCTTGTCAACTTTTGATGGTTTGCTCTGCTTAAGATCGACGGCATGAAATTTTTGCATCTTTTTCTTCTTTCCTTTCCTAGAGGATCGACGCCCTGCAGATAAACCTCCCACTAAATTCACTGGCTCCTCTGAAGCTGGTGATCCTTCTCAAAAGTCTGCAGTAACCCTAGCAAACCATGGTAGTTCACCATAGGCTTCGTCATTCTATAATGACTGAGAAAGGATAGGTAGGATTTTGGTAGCAAATTGAGGATAGCATCCTTGCCTAACTATTCATGCAATGAAAAACCAAATTTGCTAAGGCATTTAATCTGCTCAATCATGTACAATACATGATCGATGACTGAAGCTCCCTCTCACATACGGGCATTGAACACTATGCAGGAGGTTTTGTGTCTCTCCGCATCCTCAGAGGTGTCGAAGGACTCATTCCACATTTGAATGATCTCCTCTGGCTGTGCATCCTCGAACTTATGGCTAAGCTCGTTGTTCATAGCTACCCTCATCATGCAATGCACAGTCATGCGGTCATTCAGCCATTTCATGTAAGTATCTCTCACAACACAAAGAGCATTGGCTGCAGGTTCTTCAGGTGCCTCATCTGTAAGGACATATAAAATCTTCTCATGCTCCAAGACGATCTTCAACTTTCGATACCAGCCATCGAAGTTGGGTCCAGTGAGCTTGTCGCTTTCTAACAGAACACGGAGGGATAGAGTGTTGGCCATAACTGAAAGAAAAAATATTAGCCTATTAGTATATGAATTATTTTTAATCTTGAAGATATGAACTTTAGTCTAAAGATCCTCCCACTATTTTTACAAATTGATAGCCTCTACCTCCAACTCGAAGAATTACACTAATTTCTTAGCGGGTACTAGAATCCACACGGACTGCATTCAGGCCTGAGTATGGCTCGGCCAACTCTAGTGCATCCATGGGTAGGTTCATAACTAATTATTTCTCCAAACAACTTCTAGCAATTAGATTTTGCCCCAAGCAACCCTTCAGTAGGAGTGTGACATCTCCACTGATAATTTCAGTTAGATCCAACCATTAACATGACACTCCAAGTGCATCTAACAAATAGATATCCAAGTCTTAGTGTAGCTCGACCAACCTGAGCATTGATCTGAAGGTACATTATGATGGTTATATGATGAATAACAATTTCAATACGTAATAGACATCAGGCATGTGGAGCCTCCAAAACCTATTTGGAATATTAGACTCATTATAACACACCTTAATGAGAGGCAACAATCAAGTTATTTCATAACATTATTACTTTATGGACCTCATAATTTAGAAGATTTGATTTCATCGATTTAAGAATAATTGAAAAAGTCAACCTGCAAGTTGCAAATTCTTCCACTGACTTCACCAAGTCATGTAAAGGATTAAACACAAGCTGGTCTAAAGACACCTAAATTAGTCACACCGATTCACCTTAATGGCATAGGTCTGCATGAATCGACTAGTAACCTAATTAAAACATAATCTACTATGTTGGCCAGATAAGTGAGATCATAGGAGGAATATGCCCTTAACTTACCATAGATGCATCTTGGTGAATAGCTCTCAATTAAAAACTACTTGATCGAATCTACCAAACTTACCTTAGACACCAACTAGTTAATTAGTTTTGATTTGGTTCACTAGAAGATTCAGGCTCAACCACGGAGCCATGATCATAGTCCATTTATTAGGATCAAATACATGGACTTGATCAAACTTTAACTATTAAGATTGATTTAGAGAAATACTGACCTAATCTAATTCAACACTTGATTAGATTTAATCAATTTTTTTACTTGGTCCATATGTGTTTCTAACCCTAGGTCTAAACCATTAAAGGACTTGATTCAAGTTAACCCTTTGTCCATTGATTTATGTGGTATCTTAATAATCTTTAATTCTCAAATATAGATCATTCAAAGCTTAATTCAAAATTAAGTGTGTGAAATGTGTGTTTCAGTCTGTAGAACTATTCTACAAAGATTTTAGGTGAAGCATACCAAATAATTCAATCTATGAAAATAATTTTTTATAATATATTTAATAATTAAACATGCATAGGTATGATCTAAACTTCATACATATATCTCATGTATAATGATAACTTTTAGATCAATACCAATTACATCTTATGTAACATGCAATTCAGATCTAAAATAATTTTATATCTAAATTTTATCTTATTATAATAAATTATAAATTATTTTAGATCTAATCTAAATATATTTATGATCAAAATAATACATAAAAATCTATTCATTTTTTTTCTTCATGAAATCGGATTACAATGACACCCCTACACGTCATAAGAGAACCCATCGAATAGGCAAAAGAGAGATTAATCTCTTCAATCTTCTATGATCAGATGGTCTAATGATCTCATCAATTTGAGTACTAGGCTACTAAGATCTGAAATCTAATTTCATATATAATTACATCAACATATAATTATTGATAAAATAATTTTATGTCATAAATATATCCTTGATCTTATCAATTACGTTCTTCATCTAATCTAATTAGATTTGACATATCATATACATTATATGAGATCTAAAATATATCTTATACTAATTATAAAATATTAATTTCAAATTTGATATCATATAAAAAATTAATTAGATACAAATATGAATACATAAGGAATAAATTTTTGATAAAATCTATTTTCGTGCAGTGCTAAATTTCGATAGTATTTAGATCTAAATATCCATCAAAATAGATCTAATTTAGATCTAAAATAAATTTTACTTTATAATAAAAATAATATTATTAAAATTTTATCAAAATAAATTTAAAATAAATTTTAATTCATATTATTATTCCATCAAAAATTCAGTAACAGTAGAATTCTGTTGTAACAAACTTATAATAATGTTAATCAACAATTGATTAGGCTTGTCTAATCTAATCAAAATCAGATCAAAAATTTTATATAAATAGATTTAAATCAAATTTAATATCTCATAAAAAATCTTAATTACATCTTATGTAATTAATCTCAAAAAATTTAGTTATGCATATATATATTTTAAACCTGCTCTGATACCCATTGAAGGGAAGAAAAATTATTTCTCTTCAAATGACCCAGATTGCATCTAAAATTTTTTTTATTAATCTATATGAATAAGAATTAATTTTTTACTTGATTAGTAGTAGAACTAGAGATCAAATCTCAAATAATCTGATATAAACCTTCATGAAGGCCTAGATGTGCAGACCTTCTCCTTCCATGCATGCCAGATGCTGCAAGAAAGCAGAATGAACTTCGATCCGCAACCCAATCAAATGAAGGAGGAGATATGCTGGTGTGACACCTCACACCAGTAGATGGGATGCCTAAGGAGGACCCATGCCCAAGGGAGGAGGGGTGGCACCAAAGGGGAGAGGCTAAGGAGAAGAAGAAGGGCTTCTCTCTTCACACACCTCTCTCTCTCTCTCTTTCTCTCTTCTCTCAATTTGATTTATTTACTATTTTCTATGCACCTATAGGTAGAGACCCTCTCTATTTATAGATGAATCCTATAATCCAATAAGTATAAGAGTTCTAACTCAAATCTGATTTGAATCAATCCAACACTCATGAAAGAAGAATTTCTACATGAGATAGAATTACCATCACTTATGACAACCACTTTGCATCCACTCCCTCACTCACATGGGATGCTCCAAACTAGTACCATTCTAGGTATTGGTCAGCCCATATGAGAAGAGAGTTTCAGTGCAAGTAAGATTTCTTATATCTCATCCAAAATGGATTCGATTCGAATCCAATTTGAAGCTAGTTCGAAATAATTTTGAAAGGCTGTCAATCCCAAATACTTTAGGACTTTTATACTAAGTCTAACTTAAATTTTTGAATTCAATTAAGTCTAATTAATTTAGATCTAATATAAAATTAATCAGCACTTAAATTTAATCTTTCATATGCTCCATGGATCATAGATCAGAAACTGTTCATCTCCAGAATCGAACCTGAACCTCATATGTAGTGCTAGCTGGACATAGTCATCTCTTCAATCTCATTTAACCCATAACTTAATTCTCAATCAAGTTAGCTTATATGTTCAATCAAATCAAGTACTTTCAAATTAGATATATAAACATAGGTCAATTCCTTCCTACTTTGTTTGACTTATGTGCATGACTCCATAGGTTCAAATACTAAGCCTGTAGCACAGGAATCAATTCTTGCACTAATCGAGATACCATCTAGTAATGATTTTTGATATCCAGATAGGTCAAATTATCACAAAAGAATATTTCAGAACCTATATATATGGTTACTACATAATTCATCTTTTTGACCCTGAATGCTCTAGGATGGTCTCAGGTTAACTGTCAACCGAGATTGCTTCATCCATATTATATTTCAACCTTTCAAATCTATCTCATGGATTATCCTAGTCAAGACTTTGCTAAATTGAAATACAGCGATACATCAATTTTAATAATTCAGAGGGGTCAATCCCATCATGATCCACATACTGACTTTGCAAGTACTTGACTGTATCCAATAGCCTTCCGTCACTGTATTAAAAATTTAGATAGTCCGATACCAAAGCACAGTGAGTTGCTTGCATGTCACTATAGTGATCTTAAGTCTGAAGGACACTTATACCCATGTACTTCACGAGCAACTCTTGACAGTAGAACACTCAGTAGGTAAGTCATTTATTCAGTAATGATGTACTCCTATATCTTATCTGTATGCCATACTAGTGTCACCACACTTCTTGGTTAAGTGGACAACCAACCCAAAGGCACACATGACCTCCACTCGATAAATATCATCATCCTGTAATGACATATCATTTGGTCGCGAACATATTTAAGAACTATACGATAAATCTTCTTTTTATCGTACACTAGCATAGTCCTAAGGACTTTGATAAGTGATATATTTTTATATTTATTGAAGATATTTTTGATAATCTATGGTGCTAACATCTTCTTAAAAATCTAATTTTATGAATAAATTAAATTTTCTTACAAAAATAAATAATTTTTAAAAAAAATTAAATTTAAAGCATATTTATGACAAATAGATGTTATTTTAATTGAGCAATTTAAACACCAAAATAATGAAAAAATTTTAAAAAATTTAATGCATATTTTTTTCTATTTTTTAGATAAAAATTGGAGCAAAAATTGAGCCAAAATATCCTAAAAAATAAAAATTATTACCTCCGATGCATGGTGGATCGATCGATCGGTCCACAAAATTAGGGCACGATCCATAGAAAACTTCACACGATCCACAGGTGCTGCTCACAGTGAGAGAAGGATTCTAGGTATGATCCAATGACTAACATTCATCCAAACCCAGATCCGACGATCAGCATCTATTGTCGGTTTATAAAGAGGGATTTTTGCGTGATCTAATGGCCAAAAATACATCCATTATCAGATCCGATGGTTCAGACTCATTGTCGACTTTGAATAGGACTCTTTTGCGTGATCCGACGGCCCAGAACCAATCTGAACCTAGATTGGATGGCTGTAGTTTGATCCGATTTTGATTTGGATTAAAAAAAGATTTTTAGAGAAAGCAATTTAAGTTGAAAAATAAAAATTAAAAGTGTAAAAAATAAATCAGGTACTAAGATCTATTATTTAGATCCTAGCATCTACTTACAAAATAAATAATAGAAATTTAAAGTGCATAAAATAAATTGATACTAAGATCTACTAACTAGATCCTAGTATCTACTTGTGAAAAATAAAAGACAGAAATTTAAAGTGCAAGAAAATAAATTTTGCATTAATTGAAATTAAAATTCAAGTATAAAAAATTTAAAAAAAAATAATAAAATAAAATAAAAATAAAACTATAATAAGAATCTGAAGTTGATCCGCTCAGTCTCGTCGGAAAGATAGTTGATGACCTCTCCATCTTCCATCGTACTCCGTAGAGCGAACTGACTTTTCTCCTTCTTCTCCTAGGGTCCCTAAACCTATCTAATTTTTTTCTTTAATTTTTTCTAGTCTTTCCACTCAATTTTTTTTCTTAATGCTTATTCCCGAACCCCCTATTTATAGATAAATTTTTCATAACTTTTTGATAGGAAAAGGAGTCCTAAAATCCTTCAAAATTATATTAATCCCCTTAGAAATATTTTTGACCATCGGATGGAGCTTGAGCCACCTAGATCTACCCAGAAAATCCTCGTTTTAATCCAAATCAAAGTTAGATCAAATCACAGCCATCCGATCTAGGTTGAAATTGGTTTTGGGCCATCGAATCATGCAAAAGAGTCCTATTCAAAGTCGACAATGAGTCTGAACCATCAGATCTAATGATGGATGTATTTTCGACTGTTAGATCGTGCAAAAACCCTTCTTTATAGATCAGCAATGGATGCTGACTGTCAATCTGGGTTTGGATGAATGTCAGCGATTGGATCGCACCCAGAATCCTTCTCTCGCTGTGAGCTGTGCCTGTGGACCGCGTGAAGTTTTCTATGGACCGTATTCTGATTTCGTGGACCGACCGATCGGTCCACCATGCATCGGAGGTAATATTTTTTATTTTTTAGGATATTTTGGCTCGATTTTTGCTCTGATTTTTATCAGAAAAATAAGAAAAAATATGTATTAAATTTTTCAAAATTTTTTTATTATTTTGGTGCTTAAATTGCTCAATTAAATTAACATCTATTTTTCATAAATATACTCTAATTTTATTTTTTTTAAAATTATTTATTTTTATAAAAAAATTAATTTATTCATAAAATTAGATTTCTAAGAAGATATTAGCACCATAAATTATCAAAAATATCTTTAATAAATATAAAAATATATCACTTATCAGACTTCATCACAACATAAGAGTTCAAGGAAGATGTTACTTTGTGATGAAAAATATAAAAATAATTTTTATTCAATGATCAATAATTTATATACAAAGAAAACTCAATCATCATACGATTAATTTTAGGACATAATTTTCAACATAAAATTATCTTGAAACCCTAGCCCTCACTCTATAAATACACACCCCCTTCTTTTCCAAAGGGACATCAGCCCCCTTGTGAGGATCATCTCTCTCTCCTTCTTATAGCCTTAGGTGTTGGAAAATATGTCCTAAAGCCTATCATCTAAGTGATAGATGATTGGAATTAGTATATGAATTATCTAATAATAATAGTTATTTGGCAGGTTCATCATAAAAGTTCTATCTTCCTTAAATGAACTCCTAAATTATGATGAAGTCCTTAGAACCATAATCAATCAATAAAGGAGGATTTATCAGATGGTTCTTAAATTGTTCACGACTAAATGATAAGTTATTAACAAGGATGATAACTTATCAAGTGTAGATCGCTATATGCTATATGCGTTGGTTGTCCTTGTAACCAAGTGATGTGGAGATACTGGTATAACAATCAGGTGAGATATAAGAGTACATCTGCATTGAACATGATCAATATAATACTCTACTGTCAAGAGTTGTTAGTTAAGGCCAATGGGTATAAGTTTCCTCTGACCTGAGATCACCACGGTGACTTGCAAGCAACTCACTGTGCTTTGGTGCCGGACTGCCTATATTTTTAATATAGGTTCGAAAGATTTCTGGGTACAATCAAGTACTTATGAAGTTGGTGTGTGAGTTAAGATGGGATTGATCACTCCTGATTAACTTCAGGAAGAGAATGTCTCACTGTGTTTCAATTTAGCAAAATCTAGGCCTGGGTAATCCTCGTGAGGAGTCATGAGATTTGCAAAATTTTGAGACACAATAGAGATGACTTATATGAGTGTTGACAGCATACTCGAAGTCATCTTGAGCATTATGGGTCAAAAGGATGAATTATACGGTAACCATGGGTCAGGATTCTTAGAATGTTGTTTTGTATACATTCGACCTATCTGGATGTCAGGAACCATTGCGAGATGGTTACTTCGACTGGTACAAAAATTGATTCCTATGCTACCAGTTTAGGTTCAAACCTATAAGGTCACACACATAAGAGGTTGTAATCTAATCAGATGGTTAATCGATGATTGAGAATCGTTCTAAGGTTAAACGATCAATGTGATTGATGTTTGACCTAATACAAGTGTTGCAGGAGGATCGATTAGCAATTGAATTCCTAATTAGCTCAATCTAATTGAGCAATTGGACTGAGATCAAGTCTAATTGAATTTAATTTAATTAGAATTAGTTTGGATTTAATTAAATTAAGTCTAATTGATTTATTGGATAAACCAGTTGCAAGGGAGAACAAGTCCCTGTTCGACTAGGACTTGTATGCACCTAATTTCTAATTAAGTTAAGATTTAAATCAGAATTAAATATAATTTAATCTAATTTAATTAGACTTTTAGTTAAACTAAGATCATCATTAATTAGATTGTAATTAATTTGGACTAGGTTTAAAGAGCTTGTCCTAGTCTACATAAGAATCCTAGTTAGACTAGGATTCCATCTTCTCCATTGTGCCACCTAAGAAACTCCAAGCCCACGCCACATATTAATTTTTAGATAATTTTTTTATGATATTCACATCTAAGAAATGTAATCTCATACCACTTATTCTAGAGATTTGAATCAGATTTGATTTGATTCAATATGGAAAGTGTTTTGATTTATTATGGAAAGTGGTTTAGGTTCATTTCCTTTTTGAAAGTCCCTCTTCACAAGAACTCCTCTCTCCTCTCATGCACCAACTTTCTCCATCCATATCCTATCTTTTTGTCACCCCTTTTGTGCATTTGATCATGCTCTCCACAAAAAGGATAAGGCAAGGGGCATCCAAGAGTTGGACGCCCCATGGACTGCTTGTTGGACTAGGTCTCTTGACCTAGTCTACCATATAAAAAAAGGTGCCGCCCATATGAAAAAAAAAAGTCAAAAAAATAGGTGGATTTTTGATAGAAATAGTAGAGGAGAAAAATGATGGCATGGGTGGTTTGAGGTGCCAATATCCTTGAAGAAGAGTCTTCTATCAAGAGATCAAAAGTTGATATCTTGTAGAAACAAAAGGTAAGAGAGAAGATTATTTTCTTTTATTATTTTCTTTTCAGATTATTCTCTCTTCATTTTTGTGTTTTTATGTGACAAAAATCTGAGAGAGAAAGAGGGATGGCATGGTGAATTTATACTCCAATTAGTTGGGACATGGTGATCTAATTTTTGGACATGATCTGATCATGTTCTGATGAGAGAAGAAGAAGAAAAGAAGGTCTTCTCTCTATTTTAGAACCTTTCTTCTCCATCAACCATGAGATTTTTCTATGAGAAAAATCAGATATCATAAGATCTAAAAGTTTGGAAAATATCTAGAGAAAAAGGTCTCCTCATATCCTAGCATAGAGATGTTCTCAGGACATCAATCATTGATGACCTGAAAGAGAAGAACCATCTTCTCTTAGGATCTTTTCTATTATATTTTATTTCTGATTTTAGGGAGGTCAAAAGGTTTGACTTCTCTCCATTCCTCCTCATATTCTTCATCTCATGAAATATCCAAGAGATCCAAAGAATATTTTTTAGATTAACCATCTGGAGGGATCTGCAAGAAGCTAGCACTTCGAGTGGATCTTCGTTCGACGAACCTCCAATTTTGTTGCAGCCTCGTGTGGATCACCTGTAGAGGTCGGATGTGTGTGCGGCTCCAAAGGTAATAAAGAAAATCAATCATGGAGTTTTCAACCCACATGAAAGTAAGAGATCTGATCTCTTCTCTTTTCTAGATGTAATCTAGGTTTTAGATCTAAAACTATTTTAGATCTAGGGTATTGATTTGATCAATATCAAAGCTTTTATTTTTTGATTTATAAATACAATATGATATGTTATAGGTCTTAATTATAGGGTTTAGTAATCTGATTATATATATTTATATATTAAATTATTTAATTTACATATTTTACTATGTTATATTTCAAAATTATTTTAAAATTCATACATGAAACATTGCACCTTTTCCAACATTAGGTTCTATACCACAGCCCTTCTTCACGCCAACCCTGTCTTCCCAGATTTTTAGCTAACTATAAGTACAACCTTCTTCTCTCAAACTTTGCCATCCCAAGCCTCTATCAGTTCTCTATAAGTCATAAAAATATCACATTCAAAAGCCTCCAAAAAGTCCTCCAAATCTTTCTCTCTTTGCAGCCTTGCTGACTGCAGCCTAAAAATTTTAGCAACCCTCTTCCACCTTCCAACCTCTTCCAAACCTACTTCCCTCAGCCTATTGTCCACCAAATCTCTTTCTCATACTACAGAAGGTCTTTTTCAAGTCCCAAGAAAGGAATCTCCAAAGTCTAGGATGTAGATCATGATAAAAAATCTTTCGATGGTCGGCTAGACATCACATCTCAAATAATCGCTAGACTACTTATAATAATAGTATTTTTATTTTTTCATCTTTTATATTTTCTTCTTATTATGCAATAAAATACTTGATTTTTTTTTATTTTATATCTTTTATTTATTTTATATATGATACGAGACTTTGAATAGCCTATGACTACGTAAAGACGGATCGTGATCTAACGATATGATCCGTGCTCAGCGAGATAGGTTATGCTCGAAAATCGATCATAGATTTATTAGTTTATATATTTAAATAATTTTGATTACTCTATAACTTTAAAGGATGGGTCATGATCCAAGAGTATAGACCATGCTCTCTAAGATAGATTATATTTTTATTGACTAAATACCAATCCAAAGTATATTAAGAAGAATACCAACGGTCTAATAAGAAAATAGTTGAGATCCTGAGAATCTATTTTCATACTTACATCCAACCTTTAATTAATTCTCTTTATTTACTTATTTTTTTATTAATCTAAGTAGTCTTTTAATCAGCATTCATACTACTATCTAACCTAAAACTAACCGACTCAATTGTAACTAATACGATCTCTGTGGATACAATACTGACCACACTATCTATATAGTAGTGATTTATTTTTGACCACTTATGACAGTGATCAAACTTTCACATGAAGTTCTTTATTCTAGCTTTGGTAATGCTGGCGAGAGGTTCAGCTTCTACCCACTTTATGAAGTAGTCAATGGTAATAAGTAAAAACTTTCTTTGGCCTAACGTCTGAGGTAAAGGACCCAAGGTGCCCATCCTCCATTGTGCAAATAGCCAAGGGGCACTAATCAAAATCATTAGAATGGCTGGTTGGTGCTAGATGTGGGCATTCCATTGGCGTTGGTCACAGTGTTTGGTGAAGTCAGCTGCATCCTGTTGTATCATGGGGCAGTAGTGTCCTTGCCAAAGTATCTTATAAGACAATGACTTGCCACCTGGGTGATTCCCGTATATCCCTTCATATACTTCCCACAAGGTGTAATCAGCTTTGGATGGGTGCAAACATCTAAGGAGTGGGAGGGAGAAGGGTCTTCTATTCAGCTTTCCTTCACAGAGAATATAGTGAGGTACTTGGTGTTTGATTTTCTGAGCCTCATTTCAGTTCAGTGGTAGCACTCCATCTTTCACCAATTGGATGTACGGATCCATCTAGCTTGGTTCGATATCAATTTACAAGATTAGAACTAGTTCCTCCATACTTGGTTCCTTCACGACTTTAAAGAAAGACTCCCTGGGTAGGTCTCCTGATGCCGAAGTCACTGGCTTAGATAGTAGGTGAGCCCTCGAGTTCTCCGATCTGGATACCTGCTGAATGTCGAAGTTAATAAACACTAGAATAAGGTCTTTCACTTTTTGCAAGTATTTTTGCATATTTTTCTTTTGCACCTCGAAATATTCCTTCACTTGTCCCACCACCAATTAGGAGTCACTGCAAATCCTCAGCTTTTGTACTCCGAGTTTTTTTGCATTAGCCTGGTGATGAGGGCTTCATATTTGGCTTCATTGTTTATGTTTGGAAAGTCAAACCGCAAGGTATATTCGGTGATGAATTCTTCTAGACCAATTGGTAATAGGCCTGCTCTTGATCTTGTAGAGTTTGATGATCCATCCGCATGCATGATCTGGCAGACTTTTGGTGGGTTCAAGCTCTTCGCAACTATCCTTTAGGATCGAACATTCTAAATGAAGTCTACTAGAGCCTGCACCTTGATAGAGGGTCGGGGCCGAAACTTCATGTCGAACTCTGTGAGCTCAATCACCCATTTTGACAGTTGACCTGACATATCAGGCCAATGCAAGACCATCTTGAGAGGTTGGTCGGTTAGGACTGTTAGAAAAATGGATAGGCAGCATGTGTAGATTTCAAAACTTTGAAAATAGGTAGCAGAAAATAAAACGAGTTAAACTCTTTAACCCCACATGCAAGATATCAAATCTAAACCTACCCAAGCTTAGGAGAAAATATATATCAATAATCTAAAATTTAGAAATACACATGACATCAGATCTCATTACCTTGACACGGGTAGATATTCACCACTTCTGATGATCTCGGATTCACAGAAGTTTGAGCCGCACACATGTCCGACCTCTATGGGTATCCATCGGGATCGATCTCAAACTTCTTTTTCCTCATAGAAGACTCTTCTTCCTAAGAAGAACCTCAATCTTGAATATTTTGATCAACTTCTTGATCAGGATAGCAGGACCAACTCCTTGATTAGTAGCCTTCTTCTTCTTTTTCTCCTCAATCTTCAATCTTTAAGTCACCAACACTTCTATTTGGCATGTGGAAGAGAGGCACCCAACTTTTGGGTGTGGAAAGGAACAGAGGCAGGAGAGGAGGCATGAAGAGGGAGAGGAGAATTTTGTTGATTAAAAATTCTATTCACAAGAAACCTAAAAGACCTCCCTTTATATAGATACTATCCTGACATATATTAGGAATCCAATTATCCTAAAAAGGTAGATCTTTATCTCATAAGAATCTTCTACCTTTTTAATCTTATTTATGCCAATTAAAATCAGATATAAATGATATATAATCAACTCCTTAAAGTATGTACAAGAGGCATCCATGGAATACTTGTCAGGTAGTTGGGGCGCCAAGAGTTGGTGCCACACAAAGGGATCTCTAGCCAAAAGAGATGGGGCATGGCCCCCACTCTCTCTCCTCCATGCCATGACACATTAGACGGGGTGGATCTCTCTAGGATTTGGCACCTAATATTTGCCAAAAGAGAAGGGAGGTGCCATCCAATCTTTCATCTATTCCACATACACACTTAGAGATAATTAGGAGATAAAAAAGAGATAATATTAGGATAATTATGCCAACTAATTGACTTAATCAAATCCTCTTGGGCTCATGATTAAGAGTCCAATTAAATCTAAATAGATTTAGATTAGATTCAAGATTATGGACTTGATCAAATCTAAGTTTTGAGAAGAATTAGGTTTAATCGTGTGCTAGCATGATTTTCATAAACTTAATAGGATTTTAATAAATCCTAACCCAATTAAAACTTCAAAAGCCTAATTGATAAATTTGAGATTAAATCTCTTAATGTGTGACCCCATAGGTTTTATTCTATTTGGTACTGAGATATATTGTGATCTCCATCACAATATCATTGAAACTCTTTTCAATAGATTGGAACATTTTTAATTCGACCCTTTGAGGGCCATCGATCATCAAGATGATGCCCGATGAGTTTCACAATCCATCAGTGACACCTAGCAGTATGTAGTGGCAATCCAGTAGAATGAAAGTATGAACCTCTAGGTACAGTTATCGTATAATTTAATTCTTTTATCATGAGTTCCAACTTGACAGAGATCATGGAGAACTCGTCAGATCCCATCATTAGTCATATGCTAGATTGGCTTAACTCGAGTTCATCTGTAAATCCTGTGAAAACTCTTTTTTAATATTCATATTTACTTTGGCCAAAGACTTTCTGAATTTAGTCTTGCAAATCACATAGGACTTTTTTTTTCTACCAAGATTGATAGATTCTATCTAGATGCATCCTACTCCAAACAGCAAACTTGAACCTACTGAAGTCAATATACACAGCAAGGACCCGAATGGCTAGGGACTAAGAAAACGTACAGTCAAACCCAGTAGCCTCGCTGTGAATAGTCAATGACACCGTAGATCAAAGGATCACTCACACCACTACAGCATCGAGAAGATCACTGATGAGTGAGGAGACATCCATGTGGTTCTTGTGTTGGTCACACTCAGTGTAAGTTATTCTCTAACAACCACTCGCACCTTCACTTCAGTGTCTCTACACCACAGACCCAAGACTTTTTGCCTACAAGGGAGGTGAACCATGCACCAATCTCAAATAGATTGATCACTATCTTTCGTGATGATCCATTGATCGGGAGTATTTAGAAATTAATCGCTAATTAATGTATGTCTCAAATTTTTAACTCTTTAAGAATATACAAAAATCATCTTTATTAATTTCTAGGACAAATCATGGACACATATACATTATTGGAATGAAAAAGCCCTTTATTGATAATAGAAAGATCACAAGTATAAGTTTAAACCCTGAAAATATGTAATATATCAGTCAATAATTGGTTTCTAGGGCACAAATCTAACAAACTCCCACTTGACCTAAAGTTAATTGGCCATATACCTAAGACCCATCTTCTCAAAGTGAGCTTCGGTCTTCTGCTGGTTGAGAGGCTTGGTCAGTGGGTCCACTACGTTCAGCACATAGTCGACTCTCTGCACCTCGATAAATTTCTTCTCAAGATATTCGCATATGATGTGAAACTGTCGTTCTATGTGCTTGGACTTCTGGTGAGACCTGGACTCCTTAGCAAGGGCTATGGCACTGTTGTTGTCACAGTAAAGTGCAATGATATCTGATGGCATCACATCCAACTCTGTAACAAACTTTTTGAACCAAAAGGCTTTCTTAGCAGCTTCAGAGGTGATGATGTACTTGATTTCTATGGTCAAATCTACAATGATTAGCTGCTTGAAATTTTTTCAGCTAACCGCACTACCATTACACAAGAAGATACACCCCGATGTAGACTTTCTATCATCGACATCAGCCATAAAGTCTGAATCAATGTATCCCTCGACTTTTAGCTTCGATCCTCTACCAAAGACCAACATCAAATTTTTAATCCTTCTTAAGTACTTAAGGATATTTTTAACAGCAATCCAGTATTCTTCACCTGGATTCATCTGATATCTATTCGTGACACTCACGGCAAGTGCTATATCAGGGCGTGTATATAACATGGCATACATGAGACTCCCTATTACCGAAGCATAAGGGATCTTGCTCATATGTTGGATCTCCTTAGGTGTGTCAGGATACATCTTTTTGGAGAGATGAATACCATGTTTAAGGGGCAAAAGATTTCTCTTGGAGTTTTTCATGCTGAACCTCTTCAGCACCTTCTCTATGTACATATGCTATGAGAGTCCTATCATTCTCTTAGATCTATCTCTACAGACCTTTATACCAAGAATATAGGAAGCCTCTCTTAGGTCTTTCATGGCGAACTCTTTCGATAACCATACTTTAACCAACGTCAGCATGGGAATATCATTCCCAATTAGGAGGATGTCATCTATGTACAATATGAGGAATATGACAGCACTCCCACTGATCTTTTTATACACACACTGCTCTTCCTCATTTTTGATGAAATCAAACATTTTGATCACATCATTGAAGTGAGTGTTCCAACTTCGAGATGCTTGCTTGAGTCCATATATGAATCTTTGCAGCTTGCAGACCTTGTGATCACTATCACTGGACGTGAAATCCAAAGGCTGCTCCATATAGATATCTTCCTCAAGATATCCTTTTAGGAAGATAATTTTTACATCCATCTGTCAGATATCATAATCATGAAATACTACTATGGCAAGTAGAGTACGGATGGATTTCAGTATGGCTACGGGCGAAATGATTTCATGATAGTCGATGCCTTTGTATTGATTATAACCTTTCGTGACTAGCCTAGCCTTATAGGTCTCTACCTTACCATCCGACCCAATCTTTCTTTTGTAAATTTATTTACACCCAATAGGTACAATACTTTGAAATGGATCTACTAAGGACCAAATCTGGTTGGAATGCATGGAGTCAATTTCTGACTTCATCGCTTCCATCCATTTCTCAGAGTCTACATCTAACATTGCCTTATCGTAGGTTTTGGGATCATTCCTAATGTCTCTATCTCTCATAAGGAATGCTTCTTTTAAATTCTCTTTAAGAATACTTAAGTACCTTTCAGGAGGATGAGAGACCCTACTTGATTTACGAGGTGGAGGAGGTATCCCATCTATTGGCTCATTACTGGGTTCAGGTCTTGGATTCGATGCTCTTCAGAAACTCTCTCTTCGAGCTCAATCTTTCTCCCACTACATCCATCTTAGATAAACTCATTTTTCAAGAAGATAGCATGATGGCTCACAATCACATTGTGATCCTCAGAAAGATAGAAGTAGTATCCCATGGTTTCTTTGGGATACCCTATAAAGCGAGCCCTAAAGCACCTAGCCTCTAACTTGTCCGTCTGCTATCGCTTGACATGGGCCGGATATCCCCAAATCTTGAGGTACCCAAGAGTTGGCTTCTTATCATGCCATAATTCATATAGTATAGTAGGAACAGATTTAGAGAGAACCCGATTCAAAAGATAAATTACAGAAAGCAAAGCATGTCTCCAAAGAAAATCAAAAAGGTCTATGAAGCTCATCATGGATCGAACCATATCTAATAGAGTCTGATTCTTTCTTTCGGATACTCTGTTGAGTTGAGGTATTTCTAGAGGTATCCACTGTGAGACTATACCATTATCTTTAAGATAGGCCCAAAATTTCTCACTAAGGTATTCACCTTCTCGATCTGATAAAAGAACCTTTATGGATTTTTCGGTCTATTTTTCTACTTCATGTCTGAACTCTATGAACTTTTCAAAGACTTCAGACTTTTGGTGCATCAGATATGCAAACCCATATTGTGAATAATCATCGGTAAAGATTATGAAGTAGATATAGCCACCCCTGGCTTGTACATCAAATGGATCACACACATCAGTGTGTACCAGGGCTAATATCTCAGTGGTCCTTTCTCCTTATCCCATAAAGGATAGCTTGGCCATTTTTTCTTGATGACACAATTCACAGACTGGATAAGACTCGAAAATCAATGGTCTAAGAAGACTATCTTTCTCCAGTTTGTTGAGTTTGTTCTCTCCAATATGGCCTAGCCTAAGGTGCCACAGATATTTTTGGCTGATCCTATCTCTAGATCTCTTAGACTATGGCATTCACTATTTGCTCGTTAATATTTACACTCACATCTATATGCAAATGGTAAAGACCGTCAATCAAGAAAGTACATACTATAAGTTTATTTTTAAAATAAATAGAATACATATCTTTATTGAAATAAAAATTATAATTATCTTGTGCCAGCACAGAGATAGAAATCAAATTTTTACTGACTATAGATACATAGTAACAGTCTTTTAAAAGCAAACTAAATCCTAACGGTAGTTGTAGAGGATAGGTTTCGATGGCCACAGCAACAATCCTTGCTCCATTGCCGACCCAGAGAGTGATCTCACCTTCCCTCAGCCCCCTAACTTCTTCAAGACCCTATATGAAAGTACACAAATGAGCACTTGAACCAGAATCAAGAATCCAACTAGAAGAGAAGAAAATCGTTAGATTAGTTTCAATAACGAGCAACTCAAATGTACCTTTAGAAGGCTCATCTTTTTTTCTACTCTTGACAGTCGTTAGGTAGGCCGGACAGTTTCTTCTCCAATGGCCTTCTACGTTGCAATGAAAATATTTTTTCTTATCGTCGGCCTTCTTAGGAACCTACTTCTTGGACTTGGCTTCATTCTTCTGCTTCTTCATGGGCTTTTTCTTCTTCTTGAAAGAAGACTTTTTTTTAGAGAAAAATCGCTCCATAGCTAGAACTGTGCCCCTTGAACTCTTCAAGATGCCCTCTATAGTCACCAGCATATTCAATAACTCCGGTAAAGTAGCATATTCAATAACTCTGGCAAAATAGCATTCAATAACTCCGGCAAAGTAGCATTAATCTTATTCATATGGTAGTTCATGATGAACTGCCATATGAATCAGAAAGAGACTAGAGGATCAGATCCACCTGCAATTCTTTGTCTATATTCATTTTGAGCTTCTGAAGCTCCTCCATATCTTTGATCATTGTCAAACAATGATCATTGACAGATTGCCCATCACGCACTTCGCTCTGAATAGTCTTCGAAAGACCTCAAAGCGAGTTGTGCGACTCTGTTCACTATACAACTCTTGCAAGTGAATCAGTATTAAAAGAATAATGCCCTACAAGCCAATCACATATGGGATGCAATAGGATATTTTCTGTAATTTATCTTTCAGACTCATATAATTGACACTAATTTATTAATAAAATAGATATTTTTGATTCATTGTATGCTGCATCTTATTATTTTAAGATTATAATGAACCCCATAGGTTCGGATAATGATTTTAGGGTCATGATGAGATCACACCAGTGAGATCTAAATTTTTGATAGCCATGACCTAAAATATTTCTAGTTATTGGTTCATTGAGTCAGAAATCAATGATATCGGTAAGACTGGCATGTCCCGTGTATGCTCAGAAATGATGGTGGTTGATCTCGCAACTACTTATATGGTGATACTAATACAAGGATATGGGTGCTCATAATCAGTTCACTGAATAGACTTACGAGAAAATATCAGATAGAATCTTATTTATATGTCAACTGATGATTCTCTTATGGAAGTTATGTAAGTGATCCTTTGATCTAAGATCACCATGGTACCTTGTGTACATGGATCCATATTTTGGTTCACTTCCTAATTTGATTCTTTGATCCTTATATGGGATGTTCTGGATGTGATGAAGTATACATAAAGGTTGTGAGTGATCAAAAAGGGATCAATCACTCCTATTAAGGGGAACAAACATCTTATGTGATCTCATAGGTCGGTGATTCTAGAAGTCTTTAGCCAAAGCAGGATGATAATTAGAAAAAAAAATTTAATATATTATCAACTAAATCATCACCTTTAGATTGAGATATATAAAGATAAGTAATTAGATTTGATATGTTTCTATACCCACAGCTCATCTGGGATTTTGTTTGACTGAAAAATTGAATTACATGATAACTTACCATTGAAGAATATTTTGGTAATTTTCTATCAAAATTTTAAATCTTTTAGATAGTTATGACATATTTCTAGACATTAATCTTGACTTATAGAATTATCAAAATTAAAAGAGTTTAATTCTAGAATCAATTAGGAAGAATCCTAGTTGATTGGGACTCTTCAGGTGACCTAATCTAATCAGACTAGGATTACGTCAAAAGTCTTGATCCACTGCTGGCTAGATTTGAAACCTAATGGGTCACACACTTTGAGATTTAATCTTGATCTAATTTAATTAGAGTTTAATAAAAATTTTATAGGTTAATTAGATATGCTAGCACATTGTATTAATCCAAGTTCTTAAATTGGTTTAGATCAAAGTGTTTGAGCTAATCTAGACTAGTTATTTTTGACCTAATGGGATTGGGTCTATCTTAATTGGTTTCCTACCCAACTTGAAATAATTTCAAGTGGAGAAGGACTCCTCTATGCCTACTAGAAGTCACATCAAAAATAAATTGCCACCTTACTCATTTTAGCATGTGAAGATGAAGAGTCTTTTTTCATGAAGACTCTTATCTTAATGCATTGCCTTAATTTCTCAACTTGATCTCTTATGATTTAATGCCAATTAAAGATGAAATTTTTATGGCATGTAGAAAAGGGAGAGTCCTTCTATGTGAAGGCTCTCTTGCACCATAATTCTACATGATGAATTTATTCATCGGGTGAGAAAGTGGAGCATCAAAAGTTGGCACCCCTTGGTCCCATGACACGACTCTTGGTGCCTTATATATATGGGACATCCCATATGGCCTAGGTGCTGGGATTTTGGGTTGAAACCAAAGATAAGTGGCATGTAGATCAGAAAAAAAATTCTAAAAAAAATCTAAGAAAAAGGCAAGGAGAAATTAAGTGGCAAAAGTTGTAAGAAGGGTGGTTAGAGAATTAGCAAGTGTTGCTAGTGTGCCCTATGGTTTGATTTTTCTATATGTTGGAGTCAAAAATCAAATCCTAGATTGTGAGATATCTGAAGAGTATCTTCTTGGCATGATCTTGGTGGCAAGTCTGGAAGCAACTAGGTTTTGGTCCGATCATTCTTTGAGTTTGAAGTCGGTAGTATTCTTGAGAAGATAAAGCTACAACAGCACACCGCTTAGAAAAGACCTTGGCCAACTTTTGTATGGATCACCATTGGAGAACTTCTATTTTGGAGTCTCATAGAGATCACCAATATGTCACTTTTTTATTTTGGTAAAAGTATAAAATTCTATCTCTTTTGCTTGCTTGTTTTATTTTGATCGACTTCGGCAAGGTGATTCTAGGGTTTAAATTTCGACTCGATAGTTTCATATGTTAAAGCTATTATCTTATTTGATTTTAAAATTTTAAAAATTATTTTTCACTGTATGACCAAAATTCAATAGTGGTATCAAAGCCACCTTTGCCTGATTCGATCAAACAAGTGCAAAGTAGTAGCATAGAATTATTCTTGTTCATATATTGCCAAGAATATTGCTTTGATTTTTAGCATCAATCTTTAAAAAATCAAAAAATATTTTTGACTCTATAAGTACCATAGTTTTAAATTTTAATTATTAAAATTATAAATTTATGATAATTTGGAATTTATATTATCATGGTAGCTTGATGCTTAAATCGATGTATGGTTAAGGGTGTTATGCATACCTATTATGATTAGGGATTGTTGTATTTCTTGGATATGCTTGTCATATGTTATGACTTCAATTGCACCCTTATTTGATTTTTGACATGATTATATGTTTGCTAGTATGATTGGTGATTACATGCCATATTGCATAATATGTATAGTATATTTTATGTAGTCGTAGTTAGGATGTGCTGAGATCAGTTCCAAGATCCTCTTAAAAATTATATTAAGTTATACTGTCGGGATTCACTTTCATATCAAAAGTCGAATTCTTTTGACTAATTGATATTGAGAAAAATATGAAAGGTGATTTTCTAATTAAATCCATATGCTGGCCTAACCAACTTTGTTGGTGTCTAAGAAAAGCTACGAGGAGCCTCCCACCTAATGACCTAGCCAATTTGATCTTATTGAATTTCGAACTTAGATTGTTTAGTGATGTAGACATTACAAGGGCCTTCCTTCAAACTTAATCAATAGAGTATATCAAGATCTTAGTGAGCTTGTTGTGCTATCCACAAAACTTACTATAGAAATTGATATGATGTCGGCCAAGTGTATTTTGATGCTTATGGCATATTTTGAATAGTATTGCTTTGTTGTACTATCCACAAAGGCAGCATTATTTAAGTACGACTATATGGGATGGAAGGGTCAACTTAACTAGAATACTATAGTTTGTTATGCTATCCACAAAGATATATGTGATCTAGAGGCCAAAAAAAAAATATTGAGAATTGTAGAGGTACAATTGGTAAAAAGTTACCTACTCTGGAACTCATGAATACTTATTGTGCTATTCACAAGGTGTTTGTGTGGAATAAAGATCTCAACTCTGTTAAGAAATGTTAGTATGTTTCTCGATTTTCATACTTGAGGGCTATGAAGTTTGATAAAATAGTGAGAGACACAAATAGATAAAAATTCTAATCTAGTTGTCCATATCATCATGAGTTATCTGCTTATATTGTGTTCTTATTTTTACAGATTAACTACACATATGGCATTCTCACTGTCACTTAGAGGTATACTAGATGCAAACAAATTGACCGGACCTAACTACATGGACTGGTTAAGAAACTTGAGAATTATTCTCACTCAAGAGAAAGTCTCCTATATTCTGGATACACCTGCATCAGATTCACTTGGGAAAGATATTTTTGAGGAGGAAAGGGCCACGTATAAGATGTGAAAAGATGACAGTGTGATTGTCAAATGCATCATGCTTGCCTCCGTGAGCAACGAGCTTCAGAGGTAGCATAAGGACATGGATGTTTCCTCTATACTTCTTAATCTTAAGGAGTTATATGAAGAACAAAATCGAACTGTTCGATATGAGATATTAAAGTAGTTATTCCATATCTGCATGACTGAAAGCACCTCTATGCAAATGAATGTCCTGAAGATAATTGATTTAATTACTTATCTGGCATAGCTAGGCTTTGCCATGGATAGTGAACTGAGCCAGGATTTGATCTTGCAGTCTCTTCCTGATTTTTTTTCTCAGTTTGTTATAAATTATCATATAAACAAACTGAATATTAGCATGCCAGAGCTGCTGAACATGTTGAAAATAGCAGAGAGCCATTCAAGGGTGAAAAGGCTCTGGTACTTCTTATCGATAAGATCAACAAGAAGAAGGTGAAGAAGGGTTCTAGGAAAAAGATGAACCCTAAAGCTGGCATCTCCAAGAAGAAGGCAAAAAAGATCTCCGCCAAAGGTACTTGCTATCACTGTGGCAAAGAAAGCCACTAGAAGAGAAATTGCAAAGAATACCTTGCAACTGTGAAACCAATAAATGTTGCTAAAGGTTTGTATATGATACAAACTAACTTATCATTAAGTACTTCAATTTTAGATTCTTGGGTATTAGATACCGCCAGTGGTTCACACCTTTGCAAATTATTGTAGGGTCTACAGAAAATAAAGAGTCTGAATAAAGGTGACTTCGAGCTATTCGGCGCTAGTGAAGAGTCCATTCAGACTGAAGCCATAGGAATCAGGATTTTGAAGTTGCCTTCCGGCAAAATTTTGAAACTGAAGACCTGTTATTATATTCTAAATATTATTATTTAAAATATAAATCGATAGGTCTAGGTTTGGATATGTGTATTTAATGAAATATCAATCCAAAGCCTTTGACAAATTTAAAGAGTATCAAAGAATGGTTGAAAAATAAACTGATAAAAGTATTAAAGCTCTTCAATCAGATCGAGGAGGAGAATACTTGTCTAGTGAGTTTCTTGATTATTTCAAATAAAATAAAATACTCTCTCAATGGATACCTCCTTATACTCCATAATTAAATGAAATTACGGAAAGGAAGAATTGCACTTTATTAGATATGGTGCGGTCTATAATGTGTTTCATGGATCTTTCGATATCCTTCTGGGGATATGCTCTCGAGGCTGCAGCATATATCTTAAATAAAGTACCTTCTAAATCTATTTCTAACACTCCATATGAAATACAGAAAGAAAAAAGATCCAATCTTAAGCATCTTAAGATTTGGGGTTGCCCAGCTTATGTGAAAAATATTGAAAGATATAAGCTGGATGCTAGATCAGAAAAATACAAGTTTGTAAGTTATCCCAAGGAGAGTATAGGATACTACTTCTACAATCTTACTCAATAAAAGGTATTTGTTGGTAGGCATGTCGTTTTCTTGGAGAAAAAGTTTATCCAAGAAGGAGGCAGTGGGAGGTTTGTTGAACTTGTGAAAGTTTAAAACCTACAATCTATCCAGGATTCACAAAATAGTTCTCAACCAGATGTGCGCATTGTTAAGGCACAGCCACTACACACACCTCCTCTTCGAAGGTCAAGTAGAGTGCGTAGTGTATCACTCAGGTATGGATTTGTCATTGAGAATGACAATACATCCCACATCATTGAGAATAATGATCCCACAATCTATTTAGAAGCTGTTATGAGTAGTGACTCTGACAAATGGCTCAATACCATGAAATCTGAAATGGACTCTATGTATAGCAACCAAGTTTGAACTTTGGTTGATGCGCCAGAGGGTGTACCCCAATAGGCTGCAAATGGGTCTTCAAAAAGAAGATTGGAGTAGATGGCTAGGTAGAGACCTATAAGGCCAGATTGGTGGTAAAAGATTTCAGACAAAAATAAGGTATTGATTATGAAGAGATCTTTTCACCGATAGACATGCTCAAGTCTATTTGGATAATGCTTGCTATTGCAGCGTACCATGACTATGAGATTTGACAGATGGATGTCAAGACTGTCTTCCTCAATAAAAATCTTGAGAAAGAAGTCTATATGACTTAGCCAGAGAGAATTATCTCTAGTGAGAGAGCAAATCAGGTATGCAAGCTGAATATATCCATTTATGGATTAAAACAAGCATTGAGGAGCTGGAACATCCATTTTGATGAGATAGTCAAATCATGTGGCTTCATCAAAAATATGGATGAACCTTGTGTGTACAAGAAGACTAATGGGAGTGCTATTGTCTTCTTGATCTTGTATGTGGATGATATACTGCTTATTGAGAATGATATCCCGATGTTGTAATCGGTCAAGACATGGCTATCACAAAAATTTTTTGTGAAAGACTTGGGTGAGACATCCTATATACTAGGTATAAAGATCTATAGGGATAGATCAAAAAGGATGCTAGGTTGGTCCTAGTCTTGGTACATTGACCTTGTGTTAAAGAGGTTCAACATGGAGGGAAGTAAAAGAAGTTACTTGCCCATGGGTCATGGCATACAACTCTCTAGAAAGATGTCTCCTAAGATACCTGAAGAGCATAATAGAATGAGTTCTATTCCTTATGCTTTGGCTGTAGGATCAATTATGTATGCTATGTTATGTACCAGGCCTGATGTGGCTTATGCCTTAGGCATTGTAAGCAGATTTCAGACTAATCTCGGGAAGGATCGTTGGAAAGCTGTGAAAAACATACTCAAATACTTGAGAAGGACTAGAGATATTTTTCTAATATATGATGGATCTGATTTAAAACTGAAAGGTTATACTGATTCTAGTTTTTAATCTGATCCGGATGATAGCAAATCTATATCTAGATATGTGTTCACTCTGTATGGTGGTACAGTAAGTTGAAAAAATTTTAAACAGCAAACTGTTACTAACTCGATCACTGAAGCTGAGTATATTGCTATAAGTGAGGCTGCTAAGAAAGCCGTCTAAATGAAGAAATTCATCATAGAGTTAGATGTGGTTCCAAAGATTGAATAACCTATGCTCTTTTATTGTAATAATACTGGGGCAGCTGGTCAAGCCGAAGAACCAAGATCTTATCATAAATTCAAGCATATCCTAAGACAGTTTCACCTCATTCGGGAGATAGTCAAAAGACACGATATAATCGTGGAGCAAGTTGATATCAAAAATAATATAGCAGACCCGTTCACTAAGGTCTTATCAATGCAGCAGTTTAACCGTCACCTTTATAGCATGGATATCAAGTATAGGGGCGATTAGTTTTAGTGCAAGTGGAAGATTGAAAGAATAATATCCTACAAGCCAATCGCATACGGAATACGATAGAATATTTTTTGTAATTTATCTTCCAAACTCATGTAATTGACACTAATTTATTAATAAAATAGATATTTTTGATTCATTGTATGCTGCATCTTATTATTTTAAGATTATAATGAACCTCATAGGTCCAGGCAATGGTTTTAGGATCACGATGAGATCATGCCAGTGAGACCCAAATCTTTGATAACCATGATCTAAAATATTTCTAGTCATTGGTTCATTGAGTCAGGGATCAATGATATCTGTTGGTGCAGAAATCCGCCTGCGCTGGAGAAGCTGGAGTTGAGGAAGCCGCGGTCACCGCCGGGACCTGCAAGGGAAGTCTAAACCGGAGGTGGGGTTGCTCCGACAAGACCCTCCGACGCTCAAGTCAGTTCTCTGCCTCAACAAGAATGGAGTGCTCGAGCGGAGAGTTTAGCAGAGTTTTGAGATAAGGCAAAAGGGCTTAAGGAATAACGTATCTGAGTCCCCCCTTTTATAGGCGGGGGAGGCAACGGACTGATGGCGACGTTCGTAACCGCCTGGTAGTGGGCCACCCACGGTCAGGAGAAATGATTGCGAAAGATAATGGAGCAGACACGTGGGCATCACCTCGACTTGCCACGTGGAATCTGTTATGAGGGGTGGAGCAGCGTCCGTCGTCAGGAGAATCGCATGGTATCCGTCGCAGGAGGTGGAGCAGGTTTGTGGCCGTCACTGTGGCTTGCCAGGGGATAGTGGAGCTGTGCGGAGTCCGCCACAGGAAGTGGAGCAGGGCGGCTATGGCTGCTGCGGCTTGTCAGGGAATGATGATACTGCGTGGAGTCCGCCACAGGAGGTGGAGCAGGGTCGTAGGGGTCGTGGGCCGAGCCCGGCTCCCGTAGGAGTCTGGGCGGAGCTGCTCTGATGTCGATGGCGGAGTCCGGCTCCCGTAGGAGTCCGGGCGGAGCTGCAGCTGCTGTCGGTGGTGGAGCCCGGCTCTCGTAAGAGTCCGGACAGAGCTGTGCTGCAAACAAAGTTAAGGGCGAAACCCGGCTCCGATAGGAGTCCGGATTAAGCTTACCAGCAGTTGATACTGAGAGCGGGGCCCGGCTCCCGTGGGAGTCCGGGCGGAGCTGTTCTGATGTTGGCAGTGAAGTCTGGCTCCCGTAGGAGTTCGGGTGAAGCTTCCCTTGGCGGCGGAATCCGGCTCCCGTAGGAGTTCGGGTGAAGCTTCCCTTGGCGGCGGAACCCGGCTCCCGTAGGAGTCTGGGCGAAGCTTCCCTTGGCGGCGGAACCCGGCTCCCATAGGAGTCCGGGCGAAGCTTCCCTGGGCGGTGAAACCTAGCTCCCGTAGGAGTCTGGGTGAAGTTTACCTGGGCGACGGAACCCGGCTCCCGTGGGAGTTCGGGTGAAGTTTACCTGGGCGGTGAAACCCGGCTCCCGTAGGAGTCCGGGTGAAGTTTACCTTGGCGGCGGAACCCGGCTCCCGTAGGAGTCCGGGTCTTCCATTTTGCTTGAGCCGGCGCGAGGTTCTCGTTATCAGCCTGGCTTGTGGGGGCACGTTAGGGCGCTGTAAGGCCTCTCCCCCCTCCGATCTAAAAGAACCGGACCTTCAACTTTGCTCATGTCAGGATGAGGTCCTCCTCCTATTTCTGACATGGCCGTGGGGGCACATTAGGGCGTTGCAAGGCCTCTCCCCCCATCCGGTCTAAAAGAACCGGGCCTTTGACTTTGCTCAAGTTAGGGCGAGGTTTTCCTCCTGTCCCTAACAGGGCTGTGGGGGCACATTAGGGCGTTGTAAGGCCTCTCCCCCCATCCGGTCTAAAAGAACCGGGCCTTTGACTTTGCTCAAGTTAGGGCGAGGTTTTCCTCCTGTCCCTAACAGGGCTGTGGGGGCACATTAGGGCGTTGTAAGGCCTCTCCCCCCATCCGGTCTAAAAGAACCGGGCCTTTGACCTTGCTCATGTCAAGACGAGGTTCTCCTCCTGTTCCTGACATGGCCGTGCTTTTGGAGGAATCATATCCGATCATAAAACATCCATGCTAGGTGGGAGGAGCATGTTAGCTAAAAAGAAAGGTAGATTCAAAGCGAAATAGTAAGCGATACATTTACAGTATTCCCGCTCCTTCTTGAGGCCCTCCGGCGACGGAGTCGATGGTCCCGATAGGAGGTCGGTCCCCGGGCTGCTCCTCCCTTTTCTGCGGTTCGGGCGGTGGGAGGGCTCTTGGCCGGTCTCCTCTACACTCAGGCCGACGGCGGATGAATCTGTCGAGCCGACCTCGCCGGATGAGCTCCTCGATCTCGTCCTGGAGCTGGATGCACTCTTCGATGTCGTGGCCGTGATCGCGGTGGTAGAGGCAGAACTTGTTGGGGTTGCGCTTCCCGGGGTGCGTGCGCATCCTCTCCGGCCTAGGGAGCAGCTCCCTGACCTCCATCAGTACCTGGGCCTTCGAGGCGTTGAGGGGGGCGTAGCTGCGGAACTTTCCTGGCGGAGAACCCCGTCGAAACCTGTTGTCCGGGCTCCTCTGCCTGCGTGCCCGGGGGGGAGTATGGGCGCGCTTATGTCCAGGAGGGGACCGAGAGCGAGGCCGGGCTTCCTTTAGCCTCTTCTCAACTGCGGGCTTACCAGAATCTCCCGCCTGACGCTCCCTCGCCGTCTCTTCATCCTTCATCTTGAAGGCCTCTTCCGCTCGGGCGTATCCTTCAGCCCGAGCCAGTAGATCAGCAAAATCCCTGGGGTACTTTTTCTCCAGGGAGTACAAGAGATCATTCTTCTGAAGGCCACCTTTCAGGGCGGCCATGGCAACCGACTGGTCCAAGTTCCGGACCTCCAACGCCGCGATGTTGAAGCGGTTGATGTAGGCCCGTATGGACTCCCCTTCCCTCTGCTTGATGTTGATGAGGGACTCCGAACCTTTTCGGGGACGTCGGCTGCTGACAAAATGGGCCACGAATTGGTGGCTCATTTGGTCGAAGGAGAATATGGTGCCCGGCTTCAGGGTCGAGTACCAGTTCCTTGCCGCTCCCTTCAAAGTAGACGGAAAAGCCCGGCACAAGATGGCGTCGGGAGCACCATGAAGCAGCATCATCGTTCGGAAGGCCTCCAGATGGTCCACCAGGTCCGACGTCCCGTCGTAGCTTTCAAACTGGGGGAGCTTGAAATTCGGCGGGATCGGTTCCTGCATAATCATTTGGGAGAAGGGAGGGTCAGTGCAGATATCCTCATCGTAAGCGGGAGGCGCATGGCGGAGTTCTTCGATCCGCCGGTTCATCTCCTGGAGCCTCCGATCCAGGAAGTCCTCTCGACTCCGAGTCTCGAGGGTCCTTTGGCAGAACGGGGGCAGGGATCTCCCAGGGGTGGAGTCGTGGTCCGATTGAGGGCTCTCCACCCTTGGATTCGCCTTCCTGGGAAGGACGGGGCGGCTGGCCCAGGTGGCCCGCCCCACCGTCGGGTTCTGGCATTCCGGAGATGCCCCTTCCGGATGCGCTGACGCCTGCGGTGGCTGCTGCTGCATTGCCTGTACGGCCTCGACGAGGCCCTTGACCTGCTGCGCCAGCAAGTCAAACTGCTCCGCGCCGACCGCCGTCGTCGGAGGGGGAGGAGGAGCTGGCTGAGAGACGGGAGGGGAGGCCGGAGCCTGAGACCTGGCCGCGGAGGCCGTGGACCGCCGGGTGGATGCCCTGCGCGGAGGCATCGGGTGTCGATCTCGCGGGGGAGGATTAGGAGTAGATGACGGAGAGATGGCCGGAGACGGCTCCGTCGAGCACTCCTTCAAGAACAAGGGTGCTGCGAAGACACAAGGCCCCTTCCTCTAGCGCCAATCCTGTTGGTGCAGAAATCCGCCTGTGCCGGAGAAGCTAGAGTTGAGGAAGCCGCGGTCGCCGTCGGGACCTGCAAGGGAAGTCTAAACCGGAGGTGGGGTTGCTCCGGCAAGACCCTCCGATGCTCAAGTCAGTTCTCTGCCTCAACAAGAATGGAGTGCTCGAGCGGAGAGTTTAGCAGAGTTTTGAGATAAGGCAAAAGGGCTTAAAGAATAACGTATCTGAGTCCCCCCTTTTATAGGCGGGGGAGGCAACGGACTGATGGCGACGTTCGTAACCGCCTGGTAGTGGGCCGCCCACGGTCAGGGGAAATGATTGCGAAAGATAATGGAGCAGACACGTGGGCATCACCTCGACTTGCCACGTGGAATCTGTTATGAGGGGTGGAGCAGCGTCCGTCGTCAGGAGAATCGCATGGTATCCGTCGCAGGAGGTGGAGCAGGTTTGTGGCCGTCACTGTGGCTTGCCAGGGGATAGTGGAGCTGTGCGGAGTCCGCCACAGGAAGTGGAGCAGGGCGGCTATGGCTGCTGCGGCTTGTCAGGGAATGATGATACTGCGTGGAGTCCGCCACAGGAGGTGGAGCAGGGTCGTGGCCGCTTTGAGGGCCTGTCAGGAGTCGTGGATCTGTCGATTGAAGCTCGGTAACGGTCGGAGCCCAGTTTCTGTTGAGGTGCGGGTGAGGTCCTCCTGGCGGTAGGGGTCGTGGGCCGAGCCTGGCTCCCGTAGGAGTCCGGGCGGAGCTGCTCTGATGTCGATGGTGGAGTCTGGCTCCCGTAGGAGTCCGGGCGGAGCTGCAGCTGCTGTCGGCGGTGGAGCCCGGCTCTCGTAAGAGTCCGGGCGGAGCTGTGCTGCAAACAAAGTTAAGGGCGAAACCCGGCTCCGATAGGAGTCCGGATTAAGCTTACCAGCAGTTGATACTGAGAGCGGAGCCTGGCTCCCGTGGGAGTCCGGGCGGAGCTGTACTGATGTTGGCGGCAAAGTCCGGCTCCCGTAGGAGTCCGGAGGGAGCTGCGCTGATGTCGTCGGCGGAGCCCAGCTCCCGTAGGAGTCCGGGCAGAGCTGCACTGCAAACAAAGTTAAGGGTGAAGTCCGGCTCTGATAGGAGTCCGGATTGAGCTTACCAGCAGTTGATACCGAGAGTGGAGCCCGGCTCCCGTGGGAGTCCGGGCGGAGCTGTTCTGATGTTGGCGGCGAAGTCCGGCTCCCGTAGGAGTCCGGAGGGAGCTGCGCTGATGTCGTCGGTGGAGCCCGGCTCCCGTAGGAGTCCGGGCGGAGCTGCACTTGCTGATGGCGGTGGAGCCCGGCTCCCGTAAAAGTCCGGGTGGAGCTGCACTTGCTGATGGCGGTGGAGCCCGGCTCCCGTAGGAGTCCGGGTGGAGCTGCACTTGCTGATGGCGGTGGAGCCCGGCTCCCGTAGGAGTCCGGGCGGAGCTGCACTTGCTGATGGCGGTGGAGCCCGGCTCCCGTAGGAGTCCGGGCGGAGCTGCACTTGCTGATGGCGGTTCCGCCGTGGGTTCCGGCTGTGGGTATTTTATACCCAACAATATCGGTAAGAATGGCCTGTCCTATATGAAGGAACCAGATCTAGAGTTTCAGGATTAGATCTTAAAATATTTTCAAGATTAGGCAATGGAAGACTAAAATAAATCAAAATTTATTTTATAAAACTAGAGAATCTCTAGATTTAAGATTTTATTACATAATTATTACATAGTATTAAATCAAAAATTAAAATATAAACAGCAAGAACTACATGTTGTTCATATCAACATGTTTCTATACTACATCTAATGTATGTAAAATATAACAAATCAGATCCATTACCTTGAAAGTTAGACGTTCTAACTTCGTTGATCCGAGCTTGAGGATGATGTTGCAAGCCGCATACATATCCGGCCTTTAGGAGTCGTCCACACGAGCCCACAAATCACGATCAGAAGTCTTGATCCAAAAAATCAGCATAGTATGCTAGTACTATGCTGATCCTTCTTCGATGGTCGATCAGATGCCTCCTTCTTCTTGATTTGGACTCTTCCAAAGATCAGAAGTAGGAGAAAGAATTTTAGATGTGAGATACTCTAAGAAAACTCACAGATGGAAGAAGAAAAGAGGTGAACTAAGCAACCCTAGAAGAAGACCCTCTTCTTCTTCTCGTTGCTCTCACCTAGACACCTAGATTTGTGTCTAGGTCAAATACCTAGTTAAGGATTATCCAAACATGGCAAGACAAGGGGCGCCCAACTCTTGGGTGCCTCCTTCTTTTTCTTCCATGGACCACTAGCAAAGGGCACACAATATGTGCCATAAAAGTCATAAAAATCTTAGAAAAAATTTAGATTAGATCAGTGCCATAAGGAAAGAGTTTTGATTTCCTAAAATTCTATCTCATAGAATTTGAAATCCAAACTAATTCCTACTTTGACTTGGTCCACAACCACATTCCATGTAAGAGAGAAAGTGTGAAAAGCTTTGGGCATGCATGAAGGCCTGAGAGAGAATTTTGTCACACAAACTAAGAGAGAGTGGGCATGGGGGGCTAAGGTGGCGCAAGGTGGAATCCTAGTCTTACTAAGATTCAATCTATGACTTGTTCAAATTTGATTTCTCAAACCAAATCAAACCAAAACCAAATCAACCAAATTAAAATAAACCTTAATCCAATTAAAAATCTAATTTAATCAGATTAAATTAGATTTAAATTTGATTTAATTTTTTAATCAAATTAGAAATTAGGTTGATCCAAGTCCTAATTGAACTAGGACTAGTTTTTCCATGCACTTGGCTTATCCAATAAACCAAGTAAACTTGATCCAATTAAGCCCAAACCAAATCTAATTAAATCATATTTAATTAGACTTAATCTCAGCCCATTGGCTTAATCAAATTAAGTTAATTAGCAATCAAATTGCTAATCGATCCTCCAGTAACACTTGCACTAGGTTAAATATCAATCGTATTGATCGTTTAACTGTAGAACGATTCTTAATCATTGATCAACCATCCGATCGGATTGTGAACTCTAATGTGTGTGACCTCATAGGTCCGAACCTAAGCTGGTAGCATAGGAATAAGTTTCTATACCAATCAAAGTGACCATCTAGCAATGGTACCCGACGGTCGGATAGGTCGAATGTGTAGAACAACATCCTTAGAACCCATGCAGATATAGTTTCCATATAATTCATCTCCTTAACCAAAATGCTCATAGGATATCTTAGAGTTCAACTGTCAACTCTGATCAAGTTGTCCACATTGTATTTCAAAATATCAAATCCATCTGATGGATTACCTTGGCCAAGATTTTGCTAAACCGGAATACAGTGACTCATTCTTCTCCAACACTTGGAGTGGTCAATCCCATCTTAATCACACTCTGACTTTGCAAGTACTTGACTATGCCCAGAAGCCTTCTGTTATTGAATTAAAAATTCAGTTAGTCCAGTACCAAAGCACAGTGAGTTGGTTGCAAGTCACTGAGGCGATCTCAGGTCTAAGAGACACTTATACCTATATCCCATCAGAGACATTCTCGACAGCAGAATGCTCTGGAGTTGGTCATGTTTCATGATGATGTACCCTTATATCTTATTTGTATGCCATACCAGTGTCTCCACACTCCTTGGTTAAGAGGACAACCAACCCATATGACCTACAGTGACCTATGCTCGATAGAAGCTGTCGTCCTTATTAATAGCCTATCATTTGGTCGTGAACAGTTTTAAGGACTAATCGATAAATCCTCTCTTTATCGAACCTAAATAGTCCTAATGACTTCATCACAACAATGGAGTTCACTAGAAGATGAAAACTTATGATGAAAATGTCAAAAATATATTTTATTTATTAACAAATCAATTACAATACAAGGTTGCTCAACCGTCAATAGGTTGACGATTGACTTTTGAGATATATTTTTCAACAACTCCCACTTGTCCTAAAGTCACTCAGTATAGTATCTAATACCCATCTTTGACTTGTGGTTGTCGAACTCCATTATCGCTAGGACTTTAGTGAAGGGGTCAGTCAGATTCTCCTTTTCATCAATCTTCTGAAGGTCGACATCATCTCGATCCACGATCTCTTAGACCAGGTGGAAGTGGTGCAAAATATACTTCATCTGCTGGTATGCTTTGGGTTCCTTCGTCTGAGCTATGGCACCAGTGCTGTCGCAGTAGAGCAGGACTGGACGATCGAGGGAGGGTGCTACTTCGAGCTCGGTGATGAATTTTCTCAGCCACACAGCTTCTTTCGCGGCATCTGATGCTGTGATGTACTCCGCCTCACAAACAAAGTCTGTCACAGTATGCTACTTGGAACTCTTCCAGCAGATGTCTCCACCATTTAGAGTAAAGATATAATCCGACACGCTTCTGCTATCATCATGATCAGATTAAAAGCTGGAGTCTGTGAAGTCCACAAGTTTCAGATCTGACTCGCCATAAACCAACCATTAGTCCTTAGTATTTCTCAAATACTTAAGGATGGTTTTAACCACTTTTCAATGGTTTTCACCCGGATTAGATTGGTATCTACTCACTACTCTTAATGAGTATGCCATATTTGATCTTGTACATGTCATGACGTACATGATAGATCCCACGATTGAAGCATATGGGACTCTACTCATACACTCTCTCTTCAGGAGTTGTCAGACAATCCTTCTTAGAGAGAGAAATTTTATGGCCTATCAGTAGATAGCTCTTCTTGGAATTCTCCATGCTGAACCTCTTCAGCACAGTGTCTATGTACGTAGATTGGGATAATCCAAGCATCCTTTTAGATCTATCCCTATAGATCTTCATCCCTAGGATATAGGATGCTTCACCCAAGTTCTTCATGGAGAATTACGATGACAACCAAACTTTTATTCTCTGTAGTGTAGGGATGTCATTTTCGATTAAGAGAATGACATCCACGTACAGGATAAGGAATACCACAACTGGACCATTTGCCCATTTATAGATGCAAGGCTCTTCTCCATTCTTAACGAAGCTATACGTTTTGATCACCTTATCAAAATACGTGTTCCAACTCCGAGAAGCTTGCTTCAATCCATAAATGGATCTCTGAAGCTTACACACTTTGGACTCATCTGTGGATGTAAACCCCTCAGGTTGTATTATATACACCTCTTCGGTCAACTCTCCATTCAGAAAAGTTGTCTTTACATCTATTTGCCAGATCTCATAATCTAGATGGGTAGCTATTGCAAGCATTATCCGAATGGATTTGAGCATTGCCACAGGGGAGAACATCTCGTCATAGTCAATACCATAACATTGACAATACCCCTTGGCAACCAGACGGGCTTTGTAGGTCTCCACCTTTCCGTCTGCATCTCTTTCCCTTTTGAAGACCCATTTACACCCAATGAGTTTAACCCCTTCAGGTGGGTCAACCAATGTCTATACATCATTGACCTTCATGGACTTCATTTCAAATTTTATGGCTTCAAGCCATTTCTTAAAATCAAATCTCTGCATTGCATCCATATAGATGATTGGATCCTCATCGTTCTCATCAAGTTCGATGGGATCGCTATTTCGGACCAAGAAATCATAGTATCTGTCTGGCTAATGTGGTACTTTATCAGATCGTCTTAATGGTGCAGGTACATTAGGCTCTGGATCTGATCTAATCAAATCTGACTCAAATTCAGCTATTGGTGTCGGTCCTTCTACCTGTTGAACTTCATCAAGTTCAACCTTAGAGGCAACGGTTCCTTCACCAAGGAACTCCTTTTCTAAAAGATTGCCTTAAGACTGACGAATATCTTTTGTTTATCAGCATGGTAGAAAAAATATCTTTTGGTCTCTTTGGGGTACCCTATGAATGCGCATTTGTCAGACCTAGGTCCAAGTTTATCTGTAACTAACCATTTGATATAGGTCGGGCACCCTCAGACCCTAAGGTGTGAAAGTGCTGGCTTATGCCCTGTCCATATCTCATATGGAGTCTTAATTACAGACTTTCTTGGAACCCTATTTAACAGATAACAGGTCGATTCAAGTGCATATCCCCAGAAGGATATCGACAAGCTGGCAAAATCCATCATGGATTGGACCATGTCTAACAGAGTTCGATTTCTCCTTTCAGACACACCATTATGCTGTGGTCTTCCTGGAGGAGTCCATTGAGAGAGAATCCCATTCTCTCTTAGATATGTGAGAAACTCATCAGAAAGATATTTTCCTCCTCGGTCAGATCGAAGAGTTTTAATACTCTTCCTAGTTTATTTTTCTACTTCACTTCGAAATCATTTGAATATTTCAAATGAATCTGACTTATGTTTCATCAGATAGACATATCCATATCTAGATAGATCATCCATCAAAGTGATGAAGTAGAAATATCCATCTCTAGCACTTGTGCTCATGGGCCCGCATACATCAGTTTGTACTAGACCCAAGAGCTCAGTAGCTCTCTCACCTTTTCCAGTAAAAGGCGACTTGGTCATTTTACCAAGAAGATAGGACTCACAGGTTGGAAGTAATTCACATTCACTGACTTCGAGGATTTTCTCTTGAGTCAACCTATTTATCTTGTTCCTGTTTATATGACCTAGCCTACAATGCCATAAGTAGATATCTGATACACTATCTAATCGAGGGTGCTTGCCTGTAGAATAGACTACGTTAACAGGTTGTGATAATATATACACACCATTATTCAAATATCCACAAAAAATAGCAACACCATTCATAATGATATTACTAACTTGTTTCTTTATTGAAATTTCATAATCATTTTTGGCTAGAAGACCTACAGAAATAATATTTAAAAAGAAACTGAGACAGAAATGACAATCATTAAGAACAACAGAATGGGACTCAAATATAAGTTTCAAGATTCTTAATGCTAGAACTGGAACTGATCTTCCATCTCCAACGTTCAGAAACCTCTCATCTTGCTCGAATCTCCTACTGACCTGCAACCCCTGCAACGAATTGCAAATATGGTAAGGGTTACCGATATCCAATACCTAGTCAGTTATATCATAAATAGAGAAATTGCAAGGAGTTATCATATAAATACCTTGCCCAGCAATAGCTTACTTTTTTCTCTTCCTGTTCGGATCTAGGGAGGCAATGTACTGAGGATAGTTTCTCTTTCAGTGCTCCGCTTCTTGCAAAAGAAGCATTCATCTTAACTCTTATCGGGCTTGATCTTTTTGGTCCGGCCCTGCACTGATATCCCAGCCTGAACTTGCACCTTCTTCACTTTCTTCTTCTTGTTCTTCTTTTCTTTCTTAAAGGGTCGAGAACCAGAAGACAAACCTTCTACTAAGTTCACCGACTCCTTGTGAAGTTGGTGATCCTTCTCAAAATTTTAAAGCAACCTCAATAACCCGTGGTAGTTTACTTCAGGCTTTGGCATTCTATAATGAATAAGGAATGGGAGATAAGACTTGGGCAGCGAGTTCAGTATTGCATCTTTCTCAAACTGCTCATGCAAGGGAAAGTCGAGGTTGCTTAAATGCTCCATCAGCTCGATCATGTACAATACATGATCAATGATAGAGGCACCATCCCACACTTTGACATTGAAGATGGCACAACTAGTCTTGTGCCTCTCCATATCATCGGGTGTGCCAAAGGCATCCTCCAATACTTAAAGCATGTCCTTTGGCTGAGTCGTCTCAAATCTACGACTGAACTCGTTGCTCATGGCGGCCAGCATGATGCAGTGCACTGTGGTCCAATCATTGAGCTACTTCTGGTAAGTGTCTCTAACTGTTCCACGTGCATTGGTAGCTGGCTCCTCAGGTGCAGGATCCATTATCACATATAGGATTCGTTCATGCTTCAGGACTATCTTCAACTTTCGGTACCAGCTATCGAAGTTGGGTCCCACCAACTTATCATTGTCCAACAATGATCGGAGCGATAGGGAAGTGGCCATATCTGTATAAAGAAAAATCATAAACTAATTAGTAATTGATTCATTAAACCTAAAGATTTAGACTTTAATCAAAAGGTTTCTTCCATTATTTTATTCAAATTGGTAGCCTCTACCTCCAATTCGAGGAATTATCCTAATTTCTTAGTGGGTACTAGAATCCACTTAGACTGCACTCAAGCCCAACTTTGGTTGGCCAACCCATGTACATCTAAGGGTAGGTTCATAACCAATTATTTTTCTAAATAATTTTTAGTAATTTAATTTTGCCCCAGTCCCTAATCAGTAGGCTTTGGCCTCCACTAAAAAGGTCTGGTTAGGTCCAACCATTAACATGACCATACTTGGCCCATCTAGCCAATGAATGATTAAGTCCAACTTTGGTTGGCTAACCTAACCACCATTTAGAAAGATGCAGTCAAGAAATCATATTATGAATGACAATTCCATCAGCCAATAAGCACCAAGCTTTTGGGCCTCCAATGATTATCCAACTGATAGACCCATTATCATCTACTTAATGGGAGACTATGATCTAGTTATCATCATAACTATTTCATTTTAGAAGATTTAATTGATTTAGAGGAGGAGGTCAGATGAACCAGCTTATCATGATCCTCCCACTGGCTTCACCAAGTCAGATTAAGGGAGACCATTAAAAGGGTTGGTCTAGGAGCACCTAAATCAGTCACACTGATTTACCTAGCTAACATGGGGCAGCTCGAATAGTCAAGTAATCTGATCAAAATATAATTTCATCAAGAGGTCAGGTAAGTTTGATCGATGGGAGGGTCTGCCAAAGCTTGCCTTAGACACCATCAGAAATGGCCAAGTAAGCGGGCTCCCAATTAAAAACCATCGGTTTGGTTTATCTTAGACACCAACTGGTTTAATTAGTTTCGATTAGATCAACCTAATAGTTCATGCTAGATCGCTTAGCCAAAAATCAAGTCCATTTGATTCTCGTTAAAGACATGGACTTGACCAACTACAACTATTGTAATTGATCTAGAGAATCCTTGAGCTAATCTAAGACAACAACTGATTAGATTTAGTTAATTCTCTAATTAAGTCCATATTTAATCTAACCTTAGGTCTAACCCAATTAATGGACCTGATTCTCACTTATCCATTAACCCAATGTGTTATGATTTGTGTCTTAGGTTCTTCAATTCACAATCTTAGAACCTAATCAAACAACTTCTTAATTCTCAATTAAGTTTTGGGCTGAGGATTGGGGTTCGACTTTTTGAAAATAATTTTTATATTTATAAAATATTTTTACAATATGATTCTATCAATCAAGTTGCATGTTTGATTCATAATCAAAATGTAAGTAAAATAAGCATGAAACTACTTTAGATCTAATCTAAATAGATTCATGTAATTAAAACAATTTTAACTTTAAACTGCGCAAATTTCTCAGAGAAATATATGATGGTTCTTTGCATGAAAATTATTAACAAAGAGATTTTATTTTAGATTTAAATATTTTTTAAATCTAATAAATCATAAATTTAATCTGGATCATATCTAATAAATTTATAATTAAAGATAGATCTACACAAATTAGGACAACCTTTGCACTGTAAGGGGTAAACCTTACAGTAGGACAACCTACAATTCGTGATTGATCTAAAAATTTTAATTTTAGATTTAATAATCAGATTATAAATTAGATTTAATATAAGAAATAATCTAAGCATATATAAATAATCATATAATAAACAACCTAGGATCTGATACCAATCGAAGGAATCAGATCTAGGGTTTCAGGATTAGATCTTGAAACTTTTTCAAGATCAGACAATGGAAGACCAAAATAAATCAAAATTTATCTTATAAAACTAAAAAATTTTTAGATCTAAGATTTTATTACATAATTATTACATGATATTAAATCAAAAATTAAAATATAAAGAGTAAGAACTACATGTTGATCATATCAACATGTTTCTATACTACATCTAACATATGTAAAATATAATAGATCAAATCTACTACCTTGCAAGTTAGATGTTCTAACTTTGTTGATCCAGGTTTGAGGATGATGTTGCAAGCCACACATACATCTGACCTCTAGGAGTCATCCACACGAGTCCACGAATCACGATCAGAAGTCCTGGTCTAGGAAATCAGCACAGTATGCTAGTACTGTGCTGATCCTTCTTCGATGGTCGATCAGATGCCTCCTTCTTCTTAATTTAGACTCTTTCAAAGATGAAAAATAGGAGAATGAGTTTTATATATGAGATACTCTCAGAAAACTCATAGATGGAGGAAGAAAAAAGGTGAACTCAGCAACCCTAGAAGAAGACCCTCTTCTTCTTCTCTTTGCTCTCACCTAGACACTTAGTTTTGTGTCTATTATATCTCCATGCCCCAAAACTCTTTCTTCATGATTTTCATATTCCCAAAAGGTCTCTCAATGTTCTATAATCCATGAAAATTTTAAGAAGAAATTTATTTTAAATAATGAGATATGAAGAGTCTTTGTCTAGGTCAAATACCTAGTCAAGGATTATCCAAACATGGCAAGACAAGGAGTGCCCAACTCTTGGGTGCCTCCTCCTTCTTTTTCTACCATGAACCACCAGAAAAGGGCACACAATATGTGCCATAAAAGCCACAAAAATTTCAAAAAAAATTTGGGTTAAATCAGTGCCATAAGGAAAGAATTTTGGTTTCCTAAAATTTTATCTCATAGAATTTGAAATCCAAACTAATTCCTACTTTGACTTGGTCCACAACCACATTCCATGTAAGAGAGAAAGAGTGGAAAGCTTTGGACATGTGTGAAGGCTTGGGAGAGAAGGTTTTTCCATACAAAATAAGAGAGAGTGGGCGTGGGGGGCTAAGGTAGCGCAAGGTGGAATCCTAGTCTTACTAGAATTCAATCTATGACTTGTTCAAATTTGGTTTCTCAAACCAAATCAAACTAAAACCAAATCAACCCAATTAAAATAGGTTTTAAACTAATTAAAAATTTAATTTAATCAGATTAAATTAGATTTAAATTTGATTTAATTTTTAAATTGAATTAGAAATTAGGTTGTCCCAAGTCCTAATTGAACTAGGACTAGTTTTTCTTTGCACTTGGCTTATCCAATAAATCAATTGGACTTGATCCAATCAAGTCCAAACTAAATCTAATTAAATCATATTCAATTAGACTTAATCTCATCCCATTAGCTTAGTCAAATTAAGCCAATTAGTAATCAAATTACTAATTGATCCTCCTACAACACTTGCACTAGGTTAAATATCAATCGTATTGATCGTTTAACCCTAGAACGATTCTTAATCATTGATCAACCATCCGATCGGATTGTAAACTCTAATGTGTGTGACCTCATAGATCTGAACCTAAATTGGTAGCACCAAAATAAATTTTTATACCAATCGAAGTGACCATCTAGCAATGGTACCCGACGATCGGATAAGTCAAATGTGTAGAACAACATCCTTAGAACCCATATGGATATAGTTTCCATATAACTCATCCCCTTGACCAAAATACTCATAGGATACCTTAGAGCTCAACTGTCAACTCTGATCAGGTTGTCCACATTATATTTTAAAATATCAAATCCATCTGATGGATTATCCTAGTCAAGATTTTGCTAAATTGAAATACAACGACTCATTCTTCTCCAACTCTTGGAGTGATCAATCCCATCTTGATCACACTCTGACTTCGTAAGTACTTAACTATGCCTAGAAGCCTTCCATCATTGAATTAAAAATTCAGTTAGTCCAGTACCAAAGCATAGTGAGTTGGTTGCAAGTCACTGAAGCGATCTCAGGTCTAAGGGACACTTATACCTATATCCCATCAGAGATATTCTTGACAGCAGAATGCTCTGGAGTTGGTCACGTTCAATGATGATGTACCCTTACATCTCACCTGTATGCCATACCAGTGTCTCTACACTCCTTGGTTAGGAGGACAACTAACCCATATGGCCTACAGCGATCTATGCTCGATAGAAGCTGTCATCCTTATTAACAGCCTATCATTTGATCGTGAATAATTTTAAGGACTAATCGATAAATCCTCTCTTTATCGAACCTAAATAGTCCTAAGAACTTTATCACAACAACAGAGTTCATTAGAAGATGAAAACTTATGATGAAAATATCAAAAATATATTTTATTTATTAACAAATCAATTACAATACAAGGTTGCTCAACCATCAACAGCTTGATGATTGACTTTTGGGACATATTTTCCAACAGTATATATGCTCAAAAATAAGGGTAGTTGATCTGACAACCACTTATATGGTGACACTAATACAAGGATATGAATGCTCATTAGAGAATGAGTTCACTGAATAGACCTATGAGAGAACATTAGATGGAGTTTTATTTATGTGTCAACTGATAATTTTTTAGTGAGAGTTATGTAAGTGATCTTTTTACCTAAGATCACTATGGTACCTTGTGTACATAGATCCATATTTTGGTTCACTTCCTAACTTGGTTCATTGATCTTTGTATGGGATGTTCTAGATGTGGTGAAGTATGCATGGAGGTTGTGAGTGATCAATAAGGGATTGATCACTCCTAATAAGGAGAGCAAATATCCTATGAGATCCCATAGTTCGATGATTCTGGATGTCTTTGGCCACAACAGGATGATAATTAAAAAAAAATTTCTAACATATTATTAACTGAATCATCACCTTCAGATCGAGATATATAAAGATAAGTGATTAGGTTTGACATATTTTCATACCCATAACTCATCTGAGATGTTGTTTGACTAAAGAATTGAATTACACGGTAACTTACCATTGATGGGTATTTTGATAATTTTTTATCAAAATTTTAAATCTTTTAGATAGTCATGACACATTGCTAGACATCAATCTAAACTTATGGACTCATCAAAATTAAAAGAATTTAATTCTGAAATCAATTAAGAAGAGTCCTAGTTGATTGGGACTCTTCGAGTGACCTAATCTAATCAGATTAAGATTATGTCGAAAGTCTTAGTCCACTGTTCTCTAGATTTGGAATCCAATGGATCATACATTTTGAGATTTAATCTTGATCTAATTTAATTAAAATTTAATATAAATTTATGGATTAATTAGATATGCTAGTACATTGTATTAACCCAAGTTCTTAAATTGGTTTAGATCAAAGTGTTTGAGCTAACCTAGACCAGTTGTCTTTGACCTAATGGAATTGGCTCTATCTTAATTGGTTTCCTACCCAACTTGAAACAGTTTCAAGTAGAAAAGGACTCCTCTACACCCACTAGAAGCTACATAAAAAATAAATCACCACCCCACTCATTTTAGCATATGAAGATGAAGAGTCCTTTTTCATTAAGACTCTTATCTTAACGTGTTGCCTTAATTTCTCAATCTGATCTCTTATGATTTAATGCCAATTAAAGATGGGATTTTTATGGCATGTAGAAGAGGGAGAGTCCTTCTATGTGAAGGCTCTCTTGTGCTATAATTCCACATGATAAATTTATTCACTACATAAGAAAGTGGAGCGTCAAAGGTTGGCGCCCCTTGGTCCCATGACACGTCTTTTGGTCCCTTATATATATGAGATGTCCCATATGGCCTAGGTGCTAGGATTTTGGGTTGAAACTAGAGATAAGTAATGTATAAATTAGATGAAAAATTTTAGAAAAAATTTGAGAAAAAGGAAAGGAGAAATTGAGTGGCAAAACTTGTAAGAAGGGTGGTGAGAGAATTAACAAGTGTTGCTAGTGTGCCTTAGGATTTGGTTTTTCTATGTGTTGGAGCCAAAAATCAAATTCTAGGTTATGAAAAATCTGAAGAGTATCTTCTTAGCATGATCCTGGTGGTAAGTTTGGAAGCAACTGGGCTTTGGCGCGAAGCCGGCAGTGTTCTTGAGAAGACAAGGTTGCGGCGGCGCACCGCTTAGGAAGGACCTTGGCCAATTTCTGTGTGGATCACCATTGGAGGACTTCTACTTTGGAGTCTCATGGAGATCACCAATGTGTCACTTTTTTATTTTGGTAAAAGTATAAAATTCTATCTTTTTTGCATGCTTGTTTTATTTTTATCGACTTGGACAAGGTAATTCTAGGGTTTGGGTTTTGGCTCGATAGTTTTATATGTTAAATCTATTGACTTGTTTGGTTTTAAAATTTTAAAAATTACTTTTCGCTGCGTGGTCGGTACCTAACAAGCATCTCTCTGGCAGTCCTCATATCTTCATGCTGTTGCTGAAGGTCATTGGACATGGATGCTAAGATGTAGCACTTCGCCTTGTTATCTTTGTCCATCCACTTCTCAAGTGCAGCTCATTGATCAGCGGATGGACAAGCAGATAACACAGGTGCTTCCTGATCAAGGACATGGATAAGCTTTTTAAAATTGAAAATAATTCTCAGATTCTGAAATCAGTCTTTGTAATTTATTCTGGTCAACCTATTTGTATCGAGGATACGAGCTAAAGGGTTTGAACTCGACATAGTTATCTGCAGAGAGATCAGTTTCTAATTAGATTTTATACTTATAAAATTATTTATTCTAGAAACTTTAAAAACAAACAAAGACTTCTACTATTTCCTCGAATCTCCCATACTCCTCGGGTGGAGAAATGGTAACCTATATGTGATCGATTTCAAGTGGGTATTGCGGTCCCATTAATCTATACAAACCTCACCTAATAATTATTGGTGAGTGTAGACCAATGAGTGGATAATACTTTATACATTGTTTCTCTAAGCAAGATGCAATAGGCTTGGTCTTTAAGTCCTGTGGCCTCACCTAACAGTTATTAGCATATTTTTTAGTTAAGTTAGATCCATCATTCATCAGCTGGTGCAAAATCGTCATTGAGATCCTCACCTAATAGTTATTGAGCCCAAACCTATCTCTACCCCGAGATATCAAATATCAATAGAGTGGTTATGCCTTCCTAATGCAACCGAACTACTATAACCAGTCGAGAACGATCAACACCAGGAGGCACCCGTATCTCTACAATGATGGAAGACCTCTAGACTTAATATTTAATGAGAAAATTTGAATTTAGGTCTCTTCTAAATTAGCAAATCTGACATCTGACTGATTAAATTAGGTCAGCACATCAATATGTCTAACCATTCTAGTGGCATGGGTGAACTCGAGTCAACAAGTAATCTAACATGAAACTGAATCATTCAAGATGCCCAAGTAAGTTAAGATGCATGGGGGTCCCCCCATTACTTTTCTTAGATACCAATCAAAATTAGTCAGGTCTGACAATAGAATCAATTAAATAACTACCATCTAAATACTTGCCTTAAATACCAAATTGATCGATTAGAATCGATTAGATTAACCTATTGAAGTGGGTCCGAACCACTGAGCCAAATTCAATCTTGAGTCAATCAACTCACATCAAAATATGAACCAATATGACCAACTACAACTAAACTCAATTTTGAGCCCCTTTGATCTAATTCTAATCATTCATCAATTAGGTTCAATCAGCTGCTCAAAATCAAAAATGGGTTCTAGCCTAATCTAATCAATTAGACCCTAATTGGAGTTTGATTACTAGACCTAATTTGTTCATCCTATACCCATATGTAATAATATAATTTTAGATCTAAAAATAATTTTTAGATTATATTTCATTGCATGCAATTAGTGGCTTATGATTTTAAAATTATTTCAGATCTAAATCTAGTTTCATATATCAAATATGTGTAGTTTCAGATCTAAATTAAATATGCATCACATATACATCAATTTTTAATTTTAAAACTAAATTTATATATATCAAATATTTATAAAATTAAATCTAAAATAATGATTAAAATATTTCAAAAATATCTTTTCAAAATCAATTCACATCAAATTAGGACAACCTTTAAAATATAGGGATAAACCCTATATCATGACAACCTTATATCAGTTTGATGTGAATTTTTAATTATTCTAATTTTAAATATAAACTCAAAATTTAAACATATCATATATATTAATTTTTTAAATTTAAAAATTTTAATTTAATTATTTTAAAAATAATTTTCAAAATCGATCCATCTTATGCTAGGACAACCTTTACAATATAGGGGACAAACCCTATACCAAGACAACCTTATATCAACATAAAATTGATTTTAAATTATTAAAACTTCCAAATATAATCTAAAAATTAGATCATATGTGCTTTCAAAAAATTTGTGGCTTTGATAACACTATTAGAAAAATAGATAGGTAGCATGTGTAGATTTCAAAATTTTGAAAATAGATAGCGAAAAATAAAATGGGTTAAACTCTTTAAGCCCACATGCAAGATATCAAATCTAAACCTACCCAAGCCTAGGAGAAAATACATATCAATAATCTAAAATTTAGAAATACACATGAGATCAGATCTTATTACCTTGGTGCGGATAGATATTCACCACTTTTGATGATCTCGGATTCATAGAAGTTTGAGCCACACATGTGTCTGGCCTCTACGGGTATCCATCGGGATCGATCTCAAACTTCTTTCTCCTCGTAAAAGACTCTTCCTTCCAAGAAGAACCTCAACCTTGAACACTTAGATCAACTGCTTGATCAGGACTGCAAGATCAACTCCTTGATTAGTAGCATTCTTCTTCTTCTACTCCTCAATCTTCAATCTCTAAGTCACCAACACTTCTTCTTGGCATGTGGAAGAGGGGCACCCAACTTTTGGGCATGGAAGAGGAATTTTGTTGATTAAAAATTCTATTCACAAGAAACCCTAGAGACCTCCCTTTATATAGATACTATCCTGATACATATTAGGAACCCAATTATTTTGAAAAGGTAGATCCTTATCTCATAAGAATCCTCTATCTTTTAAATCTGATTTATGCCAATTAAAATCAGATATAAATGGTATATAATCAGTACCTTAAAGTATGTACAAGAGACATCCATGGAATACTTGTCAGGTAATTGGGGCGCCAACTCTTAGCGCCCCACAAAGAGATCTCTCTCCAAAAGAGATGGGGCATGGCCCCCACTCTCTCTCCTCTATGCCATGACACATAAGAGGGGGTGGACCCCTCTAGGATTTGGCACCCAATATTTGCCAAAAGAGAAGGGAGGCGCCACCCAATCTTCCATCTATTTCACATGCACACTTAGAGATAATTAGGAGATAAAGAAGAGATAATGTTAGGATAATTATCCAACTCATTGACTTAATCAAATCTTCTTAGGCTCATAATTAAGAGCTCAATTAAACCCAAATAGATTTAGGTTAGGTTTAAGGCTATAGACTTGATCAAATGGAAGTTCCGAGAAGAATTAGGTTTAATCGTATGCTAGCATAGTTTTCATAAATCTAATAGAATTTCAATAAAACCTAATCCAATTTGAACTTCATAAGTCTAATTATTAAATTTGAGATTAAATCTCTTAATATGTGACCCCATAGGTTTCATTCTATCTGGTAGTGAGATATATTATGATCTTCATCATAATATCGTCGAAACTCTTTTTGATGGATTGGAATATTTCTAATTCTACCCTTCGAGGGCCATCGATCATCAAGATGACATCCGATGAGTCTCACAATCCATCAGTGACACCTAGCAATATGTAGTGGTAATTTAGTAAAATAAAAGTATGAATCTCTAGATGTAGTTATCATATGATTCAGTCTTTCTATCATGAGTTTTGACTTGATGGGGGCCATAAAAAACTCATCAGACTCCATCATTAGTCATATGCTAGATTGGCTCGACTCGAGTTCATTTGTAAATCTCATGGAAACTATTTTTCAGTATTCACACTTGCTTTGGCCAAAGACTTTCTAAATTCAGTCTCGCAAATCATATAGGACTTCTTTTTTTCTACCAAGATTGATAGATTCTATCTAGGTGCATTCTACTCCAAACAGCAAACTTGAACCTATTGAAACCAACATACACAGCAAGGATCCGAATGGTTAAAGATTAAGAAAATGTACAGTCAAATCCAGTAGCCTTGCTATGAATAGCCAATGACACCGCAGGCCAAAAAACCACTCACACCATTATAGCATCAAGAAGACCACTGACAAATGAATAAATATCCATGTGGTTCTCGTGTTGGTCACGCTCAGTGTAAGTTATTTTCTAACAACCACCCACACCTTCATCCCAATGTCTCTACACCGCAGATCCAAGACTCATCTGGCCACAAGGGAGATAAATTGTATACCTATCTCAAATGGATTGATCACTATCCTCCGTGATGATTCATTGATCGAGAGCATTTAGAAATTAACCACTAATTAATGTATGTCTCAAATTCTTAACTCTTTAAGAATATACAAAAATTATTTTTATTAATTTATAGGATAAATCATGGACACATATACATGATTGAAATGAAAAAATCTTTTATTAATAATAAAAAAATTATAAGTACAAATTTAAGCCCTGAAAATATATAATATGTCAGCCAAGAATTGGCTTCTAGGTTACAAATCTAACAAGGACCATGATGCTATGGACTTGAAAATAGGGTCAAAGCTTTTGGGCTGAAATAATGAGAGTGTACATAAGCTTTTCTAATCTAATGTACTTGGTTTTGGCATCTTGAAGAGTCTTGCTAATGCAATAGATCGACTTTTGAATTTTGTCCCATTCGTAGACCAATAATGCACTTATTGCAAGAGGGGAGACTACCAAATACAAATAGAGCTCCTTGATAGGCTCTAGCTTACCAAGAAGTGGCGTGGAGGCAAGGTAGTTCTTTAATTCTTCAAATGCTTGTTGGCAATCTTCGATCTATTGGAAGTTCTTTGGTTACTTAAGGACCCGAAAGAAAGGAAGACAATGCTTAGCCAATCTAGAGACGAACTGACTTAGCGTTGTCACTTTCCTAGTGAGGCGCTGAACCTCCTTCATAGTTTTTGGTGGATTCATTTCTTGTATGGTCCGGATCTTCTCAAGATTTACTTCTATTCCTCAGCCCAAAACCATAAACCCCAAGAATTTTTCGAAGGCAGCTCCAAAGGCTCACTTCATTGGATTCGACTTCATCTAATACTTCTAAAGAGTGGTGAAGGCTTCCTTTAGATCATCAATATGGGCCTATGAGGACTTGCTTTTGATGAGCATATCATTCACATAGACCTCCATATTTGGTCCCATCTGATTCTTGAAAATTTTGTTTATGAGGTGCTAATAAGTTGCATGTATATTCTTCAAGCCAAAGGATATAATCCTGTAACAAAAGAAACCTCAGTCAGTAACAAAGGAGATTTTCTCCTTATCTTCAGGTGCCATCTAGATCTAGTTGTAGCCAGAGAAAGCATCCACGAAAGTAAGGAGTTGGTGTCCTGTGTTGTCCAATTTCTTAAGATGTGGAGACTTTGAGAACACCAGCAAACCTCTCACAAAGGAGGCGACATCAGGGTTTTGCTTGAGAATGGAGTGCCTCCCTTCTTTCCTTCCTTAGAAATAGCGGCTAGGATTTTCTACCCCTCCTATGTGGCATGCAACCAGAGAGAAAAGAGAGAGATGAGGGTTTCGGGAGAAAAGGATTCCATTCATTCCTCTTGTAACAGGTTACATATATATAGTCTGTACAATGGGTCAAAATCCAAACAAAAAAAAACTCCCTAGACTAACCCAAATGCACTCACCCAAACCTATGTACCTATGTATGTCCATGGTCTGATCATATACTCACCCATGGAGTTAGTCCCTTAAGATCCATCAAACCAGACTTTAAGATTCTAGGATCAAAATCTGATCCTAGACCCAAACAAAAATTTTGTGCATCTATTCCCGCAGTTCGAGTCGACTCGATCAGAGCTCGAGTTGACTCGACTGCACTCAAGCTGACTCGACCAAACCCCAAATCGGCTTAGATGTCGTACCACTAATGTGCCATGAAATGCTGCTCTCTGTCTGGTATCGGAGCCCGCTCTCTCAAAGCTTGAGCTGGCTCGATCTAATCTGAGTCGACTCCTCATAGAGTCAAATCAACTTCTCCACTAGCAGAAGCCCTTTGCTTGGTTCTTTACGCTACCTTGTGTCCCAAATAACCACTCTTCATCGAGTTCTGATCCTCTGCATGACCTGATTGATGAAGAGTGAAGCCAACTATGCAGACTTTCTCGCCACTGTAGTATATCTCAATCTTGGAGCTATCCACGAGACTGCCACCGCCTCCCTTATGATTGAAGATCTCGTCCTACGTCCAGACACCTCTCCTGTAGGTCCTATCATCAATGGCTGTGCCCACCATTAATCCAGCAGCTGCACCTACTGCTGCCTCCATGACTCCACCTATCGCACCACCAGCTATTCGGTGTTGCTGCCTCTGTGACTCCATCTATCACACCACCAGCTATTCCACCTACAACTCCCAACAGTCATAGCTCTAGCGACTCTATTTATCACTGCTGTTGGGTATAAAATAACCCCAGCCGAAGTTCGTAAGAGGTCGACCCTCCCAGGACTCTTCTAGCTTTCGATCTTGTGCAGCATCTTTCTGAACTCCTCCGATCGTCCGAGCTTCCACAGTATCATCCGGACTCCCCCAGCAGCCAACCTTCCACAGTGTCCTCCAGATTTCTCCAATGGACGAACTCCTATCGTGCTATCCAGGCTTCTACGGTAATCGGTCTCCATCCGAGCTTCTACGATAAGTGGCCTCCATCTGGACTTCTACGGCAATCGATCTCCATCCGAGCTTCTACAGTAAGCGGCCTTCTTCCAAACTCCTACAAGAATCAGACTCCATCCGAACTCCTACAGTGGTTGGATTTCGGATAAACTTCTACAACGGACGGGCTTCAGTAGCCAGATTTCTACAGTGACCAACTGTCTCCGATGTCTTCCGTACCTCTCCATCCATCAACCTTCAACAGCACCAGCCAACCTTCCACAGTGTCCTCCAGACTCCTCCAGCAGATGACTTTCGTCTGTAGTATCGACGTCTAAGGCACCCAACAATAGTTAATCCATCAGCAACCTTGAAAATATCCGAGCTTCTCTTAGATTGCTGAGACTGAGAGCTATTCCGCTCCACCATGCATCTCAACTGAGCTTCAGCCATCCAGCCTGAACTCTCCGGCAAGTCACGATAACGGACACCACTCCACTCTCTGTAACAAACTCCATGTGGCCCCACCACTCTCTGGCAAGTCACAACAACGGACACCACTCCACTCTTCGTAACAAACTCCACGTGGCCCCATCACTCTCTGGCAAGTCGTGACAATGGACACGACTACTCTCCATAACAAACTCCCCGTGGTCCTGAACAGCCCACTACCAAGTAGTTACGGATGTCGCTGTCAATCGATTATGCTCTCCCGTCTATAAAAGAGACCCTCCAGATACGTTCTCCTCTAAGCAAAAAACTCTATCTCGAAACTCTGCTAAAATTTTATTCGAGTGCTCCATTTCTGTTGAAACATAATACTGACTTGAGCATCGGAGGGTCTTACCGGAGCACCCCCAACTCTGGTTTAGACTTTCCTTGCAGGTCCCAACGGCAGTCGCAGTTCCCTCGACTCCAGCTTCTCCGGCATCGGTGAAATTCTGCACCAACAGAATTGATGCTAGAGGAAGGGTCCTGTATCTTCGCAGGATCCTTGTTCTTAAAGGAGTACTCAATGGGACTATCTCTGGTCATCTTCTTCGACATCTTCTTCTTCTCCATCCAGATCTCCACCTGATGCCTCTCTGAAAGGCATCCACCAGGCGATCTATGACCTCTATGGCCAGATCTCAGCGAGATTCGCAAGCTCCGGCCTCGTCTCCAGTTTCTCAAGCTCCTCCTCCTCCAGCAACGATAGTCGGCATGGAATAGTTTGACCTGCTGGTCCAGTAGGTCAGGGGCCTCATCGAAGTGGTGCAGGCCATGCAGCAGCAGCAGCAGCAGCCGCAGGCATCTGTGTGGTTGGAAAGAGCATCGTCGGAGTTTCAAAATTTGGTGATCGGGCGGCCCACTTGGGCCAGTTGCCCTGTGCTCCCCGGAAAGGGGAAGCAGAGGGTGGAGAGCCCTCTGTCTGATCATGATTCCACCCCCGTAGGGTCCCTACCTTCATTCTGCCAGAAGACCCTCGAGACTCGCAGTCGAGAGGATCTCCTGGATCAAAGGTTTCAAGAGATGAACCGACAGATCGAAGAGCTCCACCATGCTCCCCCTGCTTATGGTGAGAATATCTGTACTGACCCTCCTTTTTCTCAAATGATTATGCAGAAATCGATCCTGCCGAACTTCAAGCTCCCCCAATTTGAGAGCTACGAAGGGACCTCAGATTTGGTTGACCACCTGGAGGCCTTCCGAACAATGATGTTGCTCCATGATGCGCCAGACGTCATCCTGTGCCGAGCTTTCCCATCTACCTTGAAGGGAGCAGCAAGAAATTGATACTCGATATTGAAGTCGGATACTATCTTCTCCTTTGATCAAATGAGCCATCAGTTTGTGGCTCATTTCATCAGCAGCCGGCATCCCCGGAGAGGTTTGGAGTCCCTCATCAATATCAAACAAAAGGAGGAAGAATCCATCCGAACTTACGTCAACCATTTTAATGCCGCCGCATTGGAGGTCTGAAACTTGGATCAATCAGTTGCAATGGCCGTCCTGAAGAGCAGTCTTCAAAAGAATGATCTTCTATTTTCTCTGAAAAAGAAATATCCCAGAAACTTCGCTGATTTACTCACTCGGGCCGAAGGATATACCCGAGTAAAGGAAGCCTTCAAGCTGAAGGATGAGGAGGCCATGAAGGAGTGACAGGTGGGTGACTCCAACAAGCTCACAGTTGAAAAAGGGCTGAGTGAAGCTCGGCCATGTTCTCGAACTCTCTCCAGACACAAGCATGTCCGAACTCCTCCCTGAGCTCATAGGTAGAGGAGCCCAGACTGCAGAGTTCGACAGAGCTCTCCCTCAGAAAGATTCCACAGCTACGCCCCTCTCAATGCTCCAAAAACCCAAGTACTGATGGAGGTCAGGGAGCAGCTATCAAAATCGATAAGGATGCGCACACATCTCGAGAAGCGCAACCCTAACAAGTTCTACCTCTATCATCGTGACCACGGCCATGATAGGAGGAGTGTATTCAACTTTGAGATGAGATCGAGGAGCTCATCAAATGAGGTCGGCTTGACAGATTCATCCAATGCCAAACTGAAGGTAGGGAAGATCGATCGAGGGTCCTACCATAACCAGAGTCACCAAGGAGGGAAGAACAGTCTGAAGATCGTGTAGGAACCAGATCTAGAGTTTCAGGGTTAGATCTTGAAACTTTTTCAAGATCATACAGCGGAAGACTAAAATAAATCAAAATTATTTTTTAAAATTAGAGAATCTCTAAATCTAAGATCCTATTACATGATTATTACATAGCATTAAATAAAAAATTAAAATATATAAATATAGCATGAACTACATGTTGATCATATCAACATATTTCTATACTACATCTAATGTATGTATTAAACAATAGATTAGATCTATTACCTTGCAAGTTAGATGTTCTAACCTCGCTGATCCAGGCTTGAGGATGATGTTGCAAGCCACACACGCATCCGGCCTCTAGGAGTCGTCCACACGAGCCCACGAATCTCGATCAGAAGTCCTGCTTCAGGAAATCAGCACAGTATGCTAGTACTGTGCTGATCCTTCTTTGATGGTTGATCAGGTTCCTCCTTCTTCTTGATTTGAACTCTTTTAAAGATGAAAAGTAGAAGAAGGAGTTTCAGATCTGAGATATTCTCAAAAATCTCAAGATGGAGGGAGGAAAGATATGAAAACAAACAACCCTAGAAGAAGACCCTCTTCTTCTTCTCGTTTCTCTCTCTAGACACCCTAACTTGTGTCTTTTATATCTCCACGACCCAAAGGTCTTTCTCTTTGATTTTTTGATGACCCAAAGGCCTCTCAAATATCTATCTTTTCCAAAAATTTCATGAAGAAACTCATTTTATATAGAGAGATATGATAGAGTCCTTGTCTAGGTCAAATACCTAGTCAAGACTTATCTAAACATGGCAAGATAAGGGGCGCCCAACTCTTGAGCACCTCCTCCTTATTTTCATATATGGATCACTATAAAAGGATACACAATATGTACCCTAAAAGTCATGAAAATTTTAAAAAAAAATTTGGATAAATTTGATGTAAAATTGAAAGAGTTTTGGATTTCTAAAACTCTATCTCATAGAATTCGAAATCCAAACTTATTCCTTTTTGATTTGATCCAAACCACCTTCCATGTAAGAAAAAAGAGAGGAGACCTTTTGTGAATATGGGACAGACCTAGGAGAGGGCTTTTGTCACACAAAATAAGAGAAGATTGGCGTTGAATGAGAGAGAGGGCATGGGGAAGGCTTATGTGGTGCAAGGTGGAATCCTAGTCTTACTAGGATTCTATCTTATGACTTATTTTAATTTGATTTCTCAAACCAAATCAAACCAAAATTAGATCAACCCAATTAAAATAGGTCTTAACCCAATTAAGAACCTAATTTAATCAGATTAAATTAGATTTAAATTTAATTTAATTTTCTAATCAAATTAGAAATTAGATTGATCCAAGTCCTAGTTGAACTAGGACTAATTTTTTCTTGCACTTGGCTTATCCAATAAATCAATTGAACTTGATCCAATAAAGTCCAAACTAAATCTAATTAAATTATATTTAATTAGACTTAATCTCAACTCATTGGCTTAATTAAATTAAGCTAATTAGCAATCTAATTGCTAATCGATCCTCCTGCAATACTTGCACTGGGTTAAATGTCAATCGTATTGATAATTTAACCCTAGAACGATTCTTAATCATTGATCAACCATCCGATCAGATCATGAACTCTAATATGTGTGACCTCATAGATCTGAACCTAAGCCGGTAGCACAAAAATAAATTTTTGTACCAATCGAAGTGACCATCTAGCAATGGTACCCGACGATCGGATAGGTCGAATGTATAGAACAATATCTTTAGAACCCATACGGATATAGTTTTCATATAATTCATCCCCTTGACCAAAATGATCATAGGATACCTCAGAGTTCAACTGTCAACTCTGATCAGGTTGTCCACATTGTATTTCAAAATATCAAATCCATCTGATGGATTACCCTGGCCAAGGTTTTGCTAAATTGAAATACAGTGACTCATTCTTCTCCAACTCTTGGAGTGGTCAATCCCATCTCGATCACACTCTAACTTCGCAAGTACTTGACTGTGCCCAGAAGCCTTCCATCTCTGAATTAGAAATTCAGTTAGTCCAGTACCAAAGCACAGTGAGTTGCTTGCAAGTCACTTAGGTGATCTCAAGTCTAAGGGACACTTATACCTATATCCCATCAGAGACATTCTCGACAGCAGAATACTCTGGAGTTGGTCACATTCAATGATAATGTACCAGTACATCTCACTTGTATGCCATACCAGTGTCTCCACACTCTTTGGTTAAGAGGACAACCAACCCATATGGCCTACAGCGACCTATACTCGATAGAAGCTGTCGTCCTTATTAACAGCCTATCATTTGGTCGTGAACTGTTTTAAGGACTAATCGATAAATTCTCTCTTTATCGAATCTAAATAGTCCTAAGGACTTCATCATAACAACGGAGTTCATTAGAAGATGAAAGCTTATGATGAAAATGCTAAATATATTTTATTTATTAATAAATCAATTACAATACTTGGTTGCTCAACCGTCAAGAGCTTGATGATTGGCTTTTTGAGATACATTTTTCAACAACTCCCACTTGTCCTAAAGCCACTTGACACAGTATCTAATACCCATCTTCGACTTGTGGTTGTCGAACTCCTTTATCGCTAGGGCTTTAGTGAAGGGATCGGCCAGGTTCTCCTTTTCGTCGATCTTCTGAAGGTCGACGTCACCTCGATCCACGATCTCTCGGACCAGGTGGAAGCGGTGCAAGATGTGCTTCGTCTGCTGATATGCTTTGGATTTTTTCACCTTCGCCTGAGCTATGGCACCAGTGCTGTCGCAGTAGAGCAGGACCGGACCATCGAGGGAGGGTGCTACTCCGAGCTCGTTGATGCATTTCCTCAGCCACACAGCTTCCTTCGCGGCATTCGATGCTGCGATGTACTCCACTTCACAAACAGAGTCCGCCACAGTATGTTGCTTGAAACTCTTCTAGCAGATGGCTTCACCATTTAGAGTAAAGATATGACCCGACACGCTCCTGCTGTCATCATGGTCAGATTGAAAGCTGGAGTCTGTGAACCCCACAAGTTTCAGATATGACTCACCATAAACCAACCATTGGTCCTTAGCATTTCTCAAATACTTAAGGATGGCTTTAACCACTTTCCAGTGATTTTCTCCAGGATCAGATTGGTATCTACTCACTACTCCTAGTGAGTATGCCATATCTGGTCTTGTACATGTCATGGCGTACATGATAGATCCCATGGCTGAAGCATATGGGACTCTACTCATACGCTCTCTCTCTTCAGGTGTTGTCGGACCATCCTTCTTAGAGAGAGAAATTTCTTGGCCTATCGGTAGATAGCCCTTCTTGAAATTCTCCATGCTGAACCTCTTCAGCACAGTGTCTATGTACATGGACTGGGATAACCCAAGCATCCTTTTAGATCTATCCCTATAGATCTTCATCCCTAGGATGTAGGATGCTTCACCCAAGTCCTTCATGGAGAACTGTGATGACAACCAAACTTTTATTCCCTGTAGTGCGGGGATGTCATTCTCGATTAAGAGAATGTCATCCACGTACAAGACAAGGAATACCACAACTGGACTATTTGCCCATTTATTGATGCAGGGCTCTTCTCCATTCTTAATGAAGCCATACGTTTTGATCACCTTATCAAAACGTATGTTCCAACTCCGAGAAGCTTACTTCAATCTATAAATGGATCTCTGAAGCTTGCACACCTTGGACTCATCTGTGGATGTAAACCCCTCAGGTTGTATCATATACACCTCTTCAGTCAGCTCTCCATTCAGGAAAGTTGTCTTTACATCCATCTGTCAGATCTCATAATCCAGATGGACAGCTATTGCAAGCATTATCCGAATGGATTTGAGCATTGCCACAGGAGAAAATGTCTCGTCATAGTCAATACCATAACGTTGACGATACCCCTTGGCGATCAGATGGGCTTTATAAGTCTCCACCTTTCCGTCTGCGCCCCTCTTCCTTTTGAAGACCCATTTACACCCAATGGGTTTAACCCCTTCAGGTGGGTCAACTAATGTCCATACATCGTTGACCTTCATGGACTCCATTTCGGATTTCATGGCTTCAAGCCATTTCTCGGAATCAGGTCTCTGCATTGCATCCATATAGGTGATCGGATCCTCATTATTCTCATCAAGTTCGATGGGATCACCATCCCGGACCAAGAAACCATAGTATCTGTCCGACTGATGTGGTACTCTACCGGATCGCCTTAATGGTGCAGGTATATTGGACTTTGGATCTGATCTAATCAAATCCGACTCAGGTTCAGCTATTGGTGTCTGTCCTTCTACCTGTTGAACTTCATCAAGTTCAACCTTAGAGGCAACGGTTCCTTCACCAAGGAACTTCTTTTCTAAAAAGATTATCTTAACGCTGACGAACAACTTTTGTTCATCAGCATGGTAGAAAAAATATCCTTTCATCTCTTTGGGGTACCCTATGAATGTGCATTTGTCAGACCTAGGTCCGAGTTTGTCTATGACTAATCATTTGACATAGGCCGGGCACCCCCAGATCCTAAGATGTGAAAGTACTGGCTTACGTCCTGTCCATATCTCATATAGAGTCCTAATTACAGACTTACTTGAAATCCTATTTAACAGATAACAGGTCGATTCGAGTACATATCCCCAGAAGGATATCGGCAAGCTAGCAAAACCCATCATGGATCGGACCATGTCTAACAGAGTCCGATTCCTCCTTTCCAACACACCATTATGCTATGGTGTTCCTGGAGGAGTCCATTGGGAGAGAATCCCATTCTCTTCTAGATATGTGAGAAACTCACTAGAAAGGTATTCTCCTCCTCGATCAGATCGAAGAGTTTTAATACTCTTTCCAGTTTATTTTTCTACTTCACTTCGGAATTGTTTGAACATTTTAAATGAATCTGACTTATGTTTCATCAGATAGACATATCCATATCTGGATAGGTCATCCGTAAAAGTTATGAAGTAGAAATATCCACCTCTAGCACTTGTGCTCATGGGCCTGCAAACATCAGTATGTACTAGGCCCAAGAGCTCAGTAGCTCTCTCACCTTTTTCAGTAAAAGGTGACTTGGTCATTTTACTAAGAAGACAGGACTCACAGGTTGGAAGTGATTCACAATCACTGACTTCGAGAATTTCCTCTTGAGTCAACCTGTTTATTCTATTCTTGTTTATATGACCTAGCCTACAGTGCCATAAGTAGATATCTGACACACTATCTAATCTAGGGTGCTTGCCAGTAGAATAGACTCTTATAAGGCTTGATCTTTTTGGTCTGACTGTGCACTAATGTTCCAGCCTGAACTTGCACCTTCTTCACTTTCTTCTTCTTGTTCTTCTTCTCTTTCTTAAAAGGTCGAGAACCAGAAGACGAACCTCCCACTAAGTTCACCGACTCCTTGTGAAGTTGGTGATCCTTCTCAAAGTTCTGAAGCAACCCCAGTAACCCGTGGTAGTTCTCTTCAGGCTTTGTCATTCTATAATGAGTGAGGAATGGGAGATAAGACTTGGGTAGCGAGTTCAGTATTGCATCTTTCCCAAGCTGCTCATGCAAGGAAAAGTCGAGCTTGCTCAATCATTCCATCAGCTCGATCATGTACAATACATGATCAGTGACAGAGGCACCATCCTGCATTTTGGCATTGAAGATGGCAAAACTAGTCTTGTGCCTCTCCACATCATCGGGTGTGCCAAAGGCATCCTCCAACACTTGAAGCATGTCCTTTGGCTGAGCCATCTCAAATCTGCGACTGAACTCGTCGCTCATGGCAGCCAGCATGATACAGCGCACCATGGTCCGATCACTGAGCCACTTCTGGTAAGTGTCTCTGACTGTTCCACATGCATTGGCAGCTGACTCCTCAGGTGCAGGATCCATTATCACATATAGGATCCATTCATGCTTCAGGATTATCTTCAACTTTCGGTACCAGTTACTGAAGTTGGGTCCCACCAACTTATCATTGTCCAACAATGATCGGAGCGATAGGGAAGTGGCCATATTTGCACAAAAGAGAACCATAACCTAATTAGTAATTAATTCATTAAACCTAAAGATTTGGACTTTAATCAAAAGATTTCTCCCACTATTTTATTCGAATTGGTAGCCTCTACCTCCAATTCGAGGAATTACCCTAATTCCTTAGTGGGTACTAGAATCCACTTAGACTACACACAAGCCCAACTTTGGTTGGCTAATCCATGTACATCTAAGGGTAGGTTCATAACCAATTATTTCTCTAAATAATTTCTAGTAATTTTAATTTTGCCCCAGAAACCTAATCAGTAGGCTTTGGCCTCCACTATAAGGATCCGATTAGGTCCAACCATTAACATGATCATACTTGGTGTATCTAACCAACGAATGATTAAGTCCAACTTTGGTTGGCTCACCTAACCACCATTAGAGAGACACTTTCAAGTCGTCATATGATGAGTGATAATTCCATTAGTCAACAAGCACCAGGCCTTTGGGTCTGCAATGATTATTGAGTTAATGGACTCATTATCAAACACCTTAATGGGAGGCTATGACTCAGTTATCTCCATAACTTTATCATTTTAAGGACCTAATAATTTTAGAAAATTTAAATGATTTAGAGGATGAGGTCAGATGAACCAGCTTATCATGATCCTCCCACTGGCTTCACCAAGTCAGCTTAAGGGAGACCATTAAAAGGGCTGGTCTAGGAGCACCTAAATCAGTCACACTGATTTACCTAGCTGACATGGGTCAGCTCGAATAGTCAAGTGATCCGATCAAAACATAATTTCACCAAGAGGCCAGGTAAGTTCAATCAGTGGGAGGGTCTGCCAAAGCTTGCCTTAGACACCATCAGAAATGGTCAGGTAAGTGGGCTCCCAATTAAAAACCACCGGTCTTGTTTACCTTAGACACCAACTGGTTTAATTAGTTTTGATTAGATCAACCTAACAGTTCGTGCTAGACCACTTAGCCAAGAATCAAGTCTATTTGGTTCTCGTTAAAGACATGGACTTGACCAACTACAACTATTGTAATTGATCTAGAGAATCCTTGACCTAATCTAAGACAACAATTGATTAGATTTAGTCAATTCTCTAATTAAGTCCATCTTCAATCTAAGCATAGGTCTAACCCAATTAATGGACCTAATTTCCACTAACCCATTAATCCAATGTATTATGGTTTGTGTCTTAGGTTCTTCAATTCATAATCCTAGAACCTAATCAAACAACTTCTTAATTCTTAATTAAGTTTTGGGCTGAGGGTTGGGTTCGACTTTTCAAAAAAATAATTTTTATATTTGTAAAATAATTTTACAATATGATTCTACCAACCATATTGCATGTTTGATTCATAATCAAGATACAAGTGAAATAAACATGAAACTACTTTAGATCTAATCTAAACAGGTTCATGTAATTGAAACAGTTTCAACTTTAAACAATTTTTTTGCACAAAAATTATTAACAAAGAGATTTTATTTTAGATTTAAATATGTTTTAAATCCAATAAATCATAAATTTAATCTAGATCATATCTAACAAATTTATGATTAAAGATAGATCTACATAAACTAGGACAACCTTTGCACTGTAAGGGGTAAACCTTACAGCAGGACAACCTTGCAGTTCGTGATTGATCTAAAATTTTAATTTTAGATTTAATAATCAGATTATAAATTAGATCTAATCTAAGAATAATTTAAGCCTGTATAAATAATCATGTAATAAAGAACCTAGGCTCTGATACCAATTGTAGGAACCAGATCTAGGGTTTCAGGGTTAGATCTTGAAACTTTTTCAAGACATACAGCGGAAGACTAAAATAAATCAAAATTATTTTCTAAAATTAGAGAATTTTTAGATCTAAGATCTTATTACATGATTATTACATAGCATTAAATCAAAAATTAAAATATATAAATATAGCATGAACTACATGTTGATCATATCAACATGTTTCTATACTACATCTAATGTATGTATTAAACAATAGATCAGATCTATTACCTTGCAAGTTAAATGTTCTAACCTTACTGATCCGGACTTGAGGATGATGTTGCAAGCTACACATGCATCCGTCCTCTAGGAGTCATCCACACGAGCCCACGAATCTCGATCAGAAGTCCTGCTTCAAAAAATCAGCACAGTATGCTAGTACTGCGCTGATCCTTCTTTGATGGTTGATCAGGTGCCTCCTTCTTGATTTGGACTCTTTCAAAGATGGAAAGTAGAAAGAGGAGTTTTAGATCTGAGACGCTCTCAGGAAACTCAAGATGGAGGGAGGAAAGATATGAAAACAAACAACCCTAGAAGAAGACCCTCTTCTTCTTCTCGTTTCTCTCTCTAGACACCCTAACTTGTGTCTTTTATATCTCCATGACCTAAAGGTCTTTCTCTCTAATTTTTTGACGACCCAAAGGTCTCTCAAATATCTATCTTTTATAAAAGTTTTATGAAGAAACTCATTTTATATAGAGATATATGATAGATTCCTTGTCTAGGTCAAATACCTAGTCAAGACTTATCCAAACATGGCAAGATAAGGGGCACCCAACTCTTGAGCACCTCCTCCTTATTTTCATACATAGATCATTAGTAAAGGATGTATAATGTGTACCTTAAAATTCACAAAAATTTCAAAAAAAAAATTGGATAAATTCGGTGCAAAATTGAAAGAGTTTTGGATTTCTAAAACTCTATCTCATAGAATTCGAAATCCAAACTTATTCTTTTTTTATTTGATCCAAACCACCTTCCATGTAAGAAAGAAGAGAGGAGACCTTTTGTGAACGTGGGAGAGACCTGAGAGAGGGCTTTTGTCACACAAAATAAGAGGAGATTGGCGTTGAATGAGAGAGAGGGCGTGGGGAAGGCTTATGTGGTGCAAGGTGGAATCCTAGTCTTACTAGGATTCTATCTTATGACTTGTTTTAATTTGGTTTCTCAAACCAAATCAAATCAAAATTAGATCAACTCAATTAAAATAGATCTTAATCCAATTAAAAACCTAATTTAATCAGATTAAATTAGATTTAAATCTGATTTAATTTTTTAATCAAATTAGAAATTAGATTGACCCAAGTCCTAGTTGAACTAGGACTAGTTTTTTCTTGCACTTGGCTTATCCAATAAACCAATTGGACTTGATCCAATCAAGTCCAAACTAAATTTAATTAAATTATATTTAATTAGACTTAATCTCAGCCCATTGGCTTAATCAAATTAAGTCAATTAGTAATCAAATTGCTAATCGATCCTCTTGCAACACTTGCACTGGGTTAAATATCAATCGTATTGATCATTTAACCCTAGAACGATTCTTAATCGTTGATTAACCATCTGATCGGATCATGAACTCTAATGTGTGTGATCTCATAGGTCTGAACCTAAGCTGGTAGTACAGGAATAAATTCTTGTACCAATCAAAGTGACCATCTAGCAATGGTACCCGACGATCGGATTGGTCGAATATATAGAACAACATCCTTAGAACCCATGCAGATATAGTTTTCATATAATTCATTCTCTTGACCAAAATGATCATAGGACACCCCAGAGTTCAACTGTCAACTCTGATCAGGTTGTCCACATTGTATTTCAAAATATCAAATCCATCTGATGGATTATCCTGGCCAAGATTTTGCTAAATTGAAATACAGTGACTCATTCTTCTCTAACTCTTGGAGTGGTCAATCCCATCTCGATCACACTCTGACTTCGCAAGTACTTGACTGTGCCCAGAAGCCTTCCATCTCTGAATTAAAAATTCAGTTAGTCCAGTACCAAAGCACAGTGAGTTGCTTGCAAGTCACTGAGGCGATTTCAAGTCTAAGGGATACTTATACTTATATCCCATCAGAGACATTCTCGACAGCAGAATACTCTGGAGTTGGTCATGTTCAATGATGATGTACCAGTATATCTCACCTGTATGCCATACCAGTGTCTCCACACTCTTTGGTTAAGAGGACAACCAACCCATATGGCCTACAGCGACCTATGCTCGATAGAAGCTGTAGTCCTTATTAACAGCCTATCATTTGATCGTGAACTGTTTTAAGGACTAATCGATAAATCCTCTCTTTATCGAATCTAAATAGTCCTAAGGACTTCATCATAACAACAGAGTTCATTAGAAGATGAAAACTTATGATGAAAATGTCAAATATATTTTATTTATTAATAAATCAATTACAATACTTGGTTGCTCAACCGTCAACAGCTTGACGATTGACTTTTTGGGACACATTTTCCAACAGATAAGCCTCCAATCAGAATCATCAACACCATCTTTGGAGGATCCCGACGAGGAGCAGCCAGTGGATCGGTCGGATCGCCCAAGCGGTAGAGGACTGAAGAATCTATAACCTTTACTGAAGAAGATGCCCGAAAGATTCAATTCTCCCATAATGATGCGGTTGTAGTTTCTTTAAATATTGCTAACTATGATGTACGCCATATTCTTGTTGATAGTAGAAGCTCGATCGATATTTTGTTTTATGATGTATTCTCAAAAATATCCATTTCGGATGGTCGATTAGGGCCGATAAGCTCTCCATTGGTAGGGTTCACTGGCGATGCTGTGCCAGTGGAAGGAGTAATAATTTTAATCGTAGTTGCAGGTTGGTACCCGAAATAATCTAGAGTGCAAGTGAATTTTTTGGTAGTAAGGACGCCGTCTGCCTACAACGCAATACTCGGCCGACCCGGCCTCAACGCCCTCCGAGCTGTGGTATCGACCTATCATTTGAAATTGAAATTTTCTACTAGCCAAGGGGTCGGAGAGGTCAGAGGAGATCAAGTCCTGACAAGACACTGCTATAACATAGCCTTACAAAGAAATGGTCAGTCTGACCCCTATCTGATTGATGGATTAAACACCCGCGATGACCTTGCTGAAGAACGGGGTGAGCCAATTGAAGATCTTGTCTCAATTCCTTTGAACGATGGGAATGAGAAGCATGTGGTGAAGATTGGCTCCAACCTGAGAGAAGAGATACGGACACGGCACATCAATTTTCTACAAAAGAATGCGGATGTTTTCGCTTGGGTTCCGACGGACATGCCGGAGATTGATGCGAAAGTCATGGAACACCGTCTAGCTATTGATCCTAAACATCGATCGATGAAGGAAAAAATTTGAGGTCATGCATCAAAAAGGTAGAAAGCAATAGCTGAGAAAGTTGATAAACTCCTAAAAGTCGGATTCATCAAAGAAATCAACTACCCGAACTGGGTCTCCAATGTGGTTCTTGTCAAAAAGGTGAATGGTAAGTGGAGGATGTGTATAGACTTCAAAAAGCTGAACAAAGTCTGCCTGAAGGATAGTTATCCTCTGCCCAGAATTGACCAATTAGTGGATGCAACCTCGGGCCACAAGCTTCTCACTTTCATGGATGCATTTTCTGGCTACAATCAAATCAGGATGGCACTAGAGGATGAAGAAAAAACTGCTTTTATCACTAACCGTAGTCTTTATTGTTACAAGGTCATACCTTTTGGCCTCAAAAATGCAGGGGCGACCTATCAACGGCTGGTGAATAAGATCTTCAAAGAGCAGATCGGCCGCAATATGGAGGTCTACATGGATGACATGCTTGTAAAAAGTAAATCCTCAATGAACCACGTCGCCGACCTTGAGGAGACCTTCAGCACCCTCCGAAAATACAAGATGAATCTGAACCCAGCCAAGTGCACTTTTGGAGTAACCTCAGAGAAATTCTTGGGCTTTATAGTATCGGGGCACGGGATCGAAGCAAATCCAAAAAAGATTCATGCCATCCAAGAAATGAGTGCCTTGAAGTCAATAAAGGAAGTCCAGCGCCTTACTGGGAGAGTAGCAGCTCTGAATCGCTTCGTCTCAAGGTTGGCCGAGCGGTGCCTACCTTTCTTTCAGACTCTCAAGCAGCTGAAGAACTTCTATTGGACCACTGAATGCCCGCAAGCATTCAAAGAATTGAAGAACTACCTCGGCTCACCTCCGCTATTGGCAAAGCCCGAACCTGGAGAGGAGTTGTTCCTGTATCTAGCGGTCTCCCCTGTGGCTCTTGCAACAGTTCTGGTCAAGGAAGAAGCAAAAATTCAACAGTCGATCTACTACATAAGTCGAGTATTGAGAGACACTGAAATTAGGTATACTAAGTTAGAGAAACTAACTTATGCCTTGTTGATTGCAGCTCAAAGGCTCCGACCTTACTTTCCAGGGCACACCATAACACTGCTCACCGACCAGTCGATTAAGACAGTTCTGTGTCAAGCGGATGCTTTCGGAAGGATAGCAAAATGGGCGATCGAGCTCACTGAATTCGACATCAACTATCGACCTCGACCGGTGATAAAAGCCCAGATATTAGCAGACTTCATAGTGGAATGCACTATCCTGGAAGAAGTCGAACTTGAATGAGGTGAAGCTGACAACCCCGGGCTCCAGCCAAACTCTCCTGAGGAAAGAACAGATCTCCTTGATGGTTTTTGGGCCCTCTATGTGGATGGTTCCTCCAACATGTCAGGCGCAGGCGCGAGCCTAATCTTGACCAATCCGAAAGGAATTATCGCGGAGTACACACTGCGCTTCGAATTTCCTGTGATAAATAACAGAGCAGAATATGAAGCTCTGATTGTAGGACTGAGGATCGCCAAAGAATTAGAAGTAAACCGGCTCCAAATCTACAGTGACTCCCAATTAGTTGTGGGACAAGTCAGCGGAAGCTATGAAGCTCGGGAGGATAGTATGGCTAAGTATCTCAAAAAGATAAAAGAGATCATCCCTGCCTTTGGCAGCTTTGGCATCAAGCAGATTCCAAGAGTAAAAAATACCAGGGCCGATCTTCTCTCCAAGTTGGCTACACTGGCTCCGATTGAACTACCCAAGGAAGTCTTCTTCAAAGTTCTGAAGTATCCAAGTATGGAAGAACCATAGCTTGTGATGGAGATCAGCCATGAACCCAGCTGGATTGACCCACTAGTTGCATACCTCAAAGATGGGGTTCTTCCTCATGACGCAAAAGAAGCTCGAAAGCTTAGGAACCAGACCTCCCGATATATCCTTTATGAAGGCAAGCTGTACAAGAGGTCGTACTTTTTGCCCCTCCTGAAATATCTCCGACCTTCTGAAGCCGACTTTGCCTTGTGGGAGGTACATGAAGGAGTCTGCGGAAGTCACCTGGGTTCTAGATCTTTATCCCACAAACTGCTCCGATAAGATTATTACTGGCCTATAATGTACCATGATTCCATCGAATATGTCAGAAAGTGTTATCAGTGTCAGAGATATGCGAATATCCAAAGACAGCCCGCCTCTGAACTTACACCCTTGAGTGCCCCATGGCCATTTGCACAATGGGGGATGGATATCCTCGGATCTTTTTTCATGGCATCCGGGCAGCGAAAGTTCCTCCTGGTGGCAATTGACTACTTCACCAAGTGGGTCGAAGCCGAACCTTTAGCGAAAATCACAGAAGCTAAAGTGCAGGACTTCATCTGGAAGTCAATCGTCTGTAGGTTTGGCTTATCTAGAACTCTCATTACTGATAATGGGCAACAATTTGCTGGAGCAAGGTTTGCTGAATTTTGTGAGGACTTAAACATCTCCCATAACTTCACGTCAGTAGTCCATCCGCAGGCAAACGGCGAAGCCGAGGTGACTAACAGGACTTTGTTGCAAGGAATCAAGGCGAGACTTGAAAAAGTAAAGGAAACTTGGGCAGACGAATTTTATCATGTGTTATGGGCATACCGAACTACCCAAAGACTGCCCACAGGGGAGACCCCCTTTGCCTTAGCCTTCGAAACAGAAGTCATGATCCTGATCGAACTCAAGCTTCCGTCAGTGCAGGTCATGGCATTCGATGAGCAGCGCAACTCACAGGATCTCAAGGCCAACCTTGACTTGTTAGAAGAAAAGTGGGAGACAGCTCAAGTCTGGATGGCTGCCTACAAGCAGAAAGTGGCCCGCTACTACAACTCTCGGGTCAAGAGCAAAGTCTTCAGAGCGGGGGACAGTACTTCGGCGAACCACTATTTCACAACCTCAAAATCAAGAAAAACTTGCCCCTAATTGGGAAGGCCCGTATGAAGTCAGGGAGGTAGTCCGGCCTGGAACATACTATCTAAAAGAGCTCGGAGGAGCAGACCTTCTGCGACCATGGAATTCAAAAAATTTATGAATGTATTACCGATAACTTTGTCTTAAATCAAAGTTTTATATTCGCATATCTTTTCTTTTAGCATGAGCTTATAACGACAGGGAGTAGCTCCTTCAGACCATCGAAATTAAGCATGTCAGGAACAAGATGAGAACCTTATCCCGATGCAAATGAAGGCCCGATTATTTAAAGATCGGATGGAGGGAGAGGCCCTTGCAACGGCCCTTATGCGCCCCCACAGCCATGTTAGGAACAGGAGGAGAACCTCATCCTAACATAAGCAAGGTCGAAGGTCTGATTATTTAGAGATCGGATGGGGGGAGAGGCCCTTGCAACGGCCCTTATGCACCCCTATAGCTATGTTGGGAACAGGAGGAGAACCTCATCCTAACATGAGCAAGGTCGAAGGCCCGGTTATTTAGAGACCGGATGGGGGGAGAGGCCCTTGCAATGGCCCTTATGCACCCCCACAGCTATGTTAGGAGCAGGAGAAGAACCTCATCCTAACATGAGCAAGGTCAAAGACTCAGTTATTTAGAGACCGGATGGGAGAAGAGGCCTTTGCAACGGTCCTTATGTGCCCCCACAGCCCTGTTAGGAATAGGAGAAAAACCTCATCCTAACATGAGCTGAAATTAATTGTGTCAGGAATAGGAGGAGAATTTCGTCCTGACACAAATGAAGATCTGGTCGTTTAAGATCAGATGAGAAAAAGAGCCCCCTCAGCGGCTCCTCTACACCCCTACAACCCTGTAGGAAAATCTCGTCCTAATATGAGCTGAAATTAATTGTGTCGGGAATAAGAGGAGAACCTCATCTTGACATAAATGAAGATCTGATCATTTAAGATTGGATGAGGGGAAGAGCCCCCTCAGCAGCTCCTCTACACCCCTACAATCCCATAGGAAAATCTCATCCTAACATGAGCTGAAATTAATTATGTCGGAAATAGGAGAAGAATCTCGTCCTAACACAAACGAAGATCTGATCGTTTAAGATCGGATGAGGGGAAGAGCCCCCTCAGCGGCTCCTCTACACCCCTACAACCTCGTTAGAAGCAGAGGAAAAACCCTCACCCAAATATAAAGAAAGGGGGAGAGAAAAAGGGAAAGCGACAAGCTACACCAAAGATAAGAAAAAAATGAACTACATCTAAGACACAAGGGACCTCATCTCAACGAGGAAGAAAACTCTTGTCAAAAATTCTCAGTCTATAAGGAGAAACCTAACACTAGCAGAAGAAAATAGACTTCCTCAAAGTAATGAGAAGTTCAGACCCCAAGCTCGAACACCGGGAGAAAGCATCAAACTCGAATGGCCTCGAAAAGACCTTCGGTCATGAACAAAAAGGATGAATCAACACAGCGATGATCAAGAACTTTCAAACAACGTCGACATCGAATAAGACAAAAGATAAAAGAAGCTCGATAAACGACAACTCAGAGCAAGAGTATACAAGGTAATGAGAAAATTTTATTTTATTTCATTAGTAAAGAATGCATTACAAAAGCCTTTGAAGGTCAAAAAAAAAAAAAAACAACCAGAAAAGAAAAGAATACATGGAACAAAAGGCAAAAAAGTTCTAAGGAAGCTCGGCTTCTTCAGACTTTGGACTCTCGATTTCAACCATTGTCAGGAATTGCTTTAAGTTCTCAACTTCTTCTTTCAGTTCCTTCGTTCTTAACAGCATCTCCCGATACATTTGGTGAAACCGCCAGCTTTCACCCTCCGATTCCCGAAGCCTCTTCCTCAGAACTTCAGACTCCGCCTTGGCATCCTTGACCGCCTGTTGCTCACAGGCCAGCTGAATTTTCAGCCGCTGCAGTTCGGCCTTCTCCTACCCAAGGGCCACAGACAGTTCTTCCATGGTCCCCCTCAAGGAGCGGAGCTTGTCGGAGCCTTGAACCGAAACGGCCTGGGCTCTCTCAAACAACTGCTTCTGAAGGCGGGCAACCTCGTCGGTCGTCGTCTTGAGCCTCCTTCAGTAGTCGTCTACTTGCCCGCACCAGCCGACTCGATAGGCATTGTAGTTCGTCTCGACGTCCTATAGCTACTTTTGGAGGTCAGAGAATATTTTCGATCAGTCCCGATCATGATCGGCCTAAGTTGTAAGTCAGGATGAGCTCCCTTTCAATTGGTCGATCTTCTCCCATGCGGCCACCAACTCAACCTCGAGGGAGCTGATCTTGAAAGCCTGAGTCCAAGATCGATCGCTGACGCATTTCTGGAGTTCCTCAAGCTCCTTCACGAAGTCGGCCTTCTTCCAGATGTAGTCCATGAGCCCTTTTTGTGGAGGTCCCGAAGGCGAGTAACCTCCGCAGTGGCTTCCGAATGGCTCTTCCTCAGCTTGTGAAGTTTGTCGCCCATCTTCTTTGATTTCTTTGTTAGGTGACGAACTTTTTTTCTGAGATTCTGGATCATCGACTTTAGAAGAATCCCCTATGGTAGGGGAAGAGCTTCGACAGGACACTATTATCGAGAAACAAGAGCGTCACAACACAAATCAGTGCAAGAAAATAAAAAAAAGAAGAAAAAGGATGTAGAATAAGAAAAAGGAGCTCTCTGTGAAGAAGAATCTGATTTTATTGATTAAATAGTTCTTAAGTACAAGAGAAAGAGAAAAAGTTGCAACAAAGAAAAAGTACAAAATTAGAGGTTTCAGACCTCTGAAAAAGAAGTGGAGGAGCTCGGCACTCCTGGAAGGTTGGTCGCGGCAGCCACGACAGTCGAAGAGGTCCCGACTGAAGGGAGACCGATGGTGACTTCAAAAGGTCCGGCTTCATCGTCAGACGCTTCATCCAGGAAGCCGAGGTCAAGTTCGAAAACCTCCCGACCACCTTCTCCTGGCAAAGTTCTAAGCCTTTGATGAAGGCGGCCTGGCCAAACTGGACATTCAGATCTCTCATCTCAGAGGAGGTCTTGAACTCCTCCATTGCTTGGGCTCGTGCCTCCGAGACTAGGGTTGGGATCTACTCCCTCAGCTTGGAGACCTCGACCTCTACCTTCTTTCTTTCCTCCTCCAGGCCAGCCTTCAGATCTGTCGAGGTTTGTTCCTCCTTCTGCAGCACCTCTTGGAGACTCGTGACCTCGGTGACTTTCTCCTTGAGGCGGGCGGCCTCAGCCTGGTGGCCTTCCTTCGCCAGGGCTGCCTCCCTTTCTGCATTATTCATCGCCTCGATGTTGGTGATGAGCTGGTGTCCAATCTGCAAAAACAGCCAAGAAGTCAATATGAAAGCTAAGGGTAAGCTAAGTAAAGAAGCGAAAGGAAGGAAAAAGTAAATCGGTCTACCTCAAGAAAGGACTCCAGAGAGTCCCAGACCCGCTGTTCAGGATCAACATGGACGATCCTGTGGACGATCTCGGGCAGGACGCACCTGTCGACCAATCTTTTTATTAAATTCCTATTGTTGAAGGGATTCTCCTCTGGATCCTCTTCGGAGTCGTCGGCCCCCTCGATGGCAGCCCTGCTGCTGCAGGTCTTGCAAGCCAGCATTTTCTTTCTTCTCCTCCTTTCGGCCCCGGTGCCTCCTTGGGACGAGACTCTAGAGCGAGAACCTCGATCGGAGGGCTTTTGGAAGAAGCTCGGGGGACTGCGGGCTCGACATCGGAGGGGGCATCAACAATGATGGCCATCTAGGCAGACGCGGTCGAGCTCATCTCTTCTACCCTAACCCTCTTCACCGACCCCAAAGTTGCAGTGCCTTTCCTTTTGCGGGCCTTGAGACCCTTGGCTAGCATCCGAGCCACATCTGCATCCATATCTGCAATGAAGGAAGATCAGCATGGCTTAGAAACAGAATAAAAGAAAGAGGAAGCAGCGAATGACTAAAAAAAAAAATACCAACAGGGTTGAGAGGGATCAGGCCGACGTTAAATAAAAGTTGCTCCTTCAGAAGGTCAGAGAGGAGAGAAGCTGGATAAGCCTCAAGTTTATTCGAGGCTTCAAGGTCGTCCCTTCCCAGGCTAGAAGCCCAACGGACGGAGTCCCTCGGGGAGCCCCAGGGGGGCAACCCCAGCTCCAAGGTCGGGCATCGGACGTAGAAGTACCTCTCCTTTCAATTGTGGATAGAAGAGGGGGCACCTTTCAACAACCCCTTTCTACTAAACTGGAGGGAAAAGTACCACCAGTCCTTCATCGAAGGGTGATGCTTGAAAGTATAGAAATTTCTAAATAAGGAAAGAGTTGGTCGGACTTCGGCTAAACGACAGAGGAAAAGAAATCCTATCAGAAACCTAAAGGAGTTCGGTGCTACAGAAACTAGAGAAATATTTAGAAAGTGAAAAAGAGCAACGATAAAAGGTGGAAGCGGAAGTCGAAGCCCAGCACGAAAAGCTTCCTGATATAAGCAGAAGTGGCCAGGAGGAGGGGCGCTAGCCCGGTCAGTTGGCTCGAAAAGCTCAAGCTCGTACTTTGGAGGAACTCCGTACTGAATCTTAATCAGTGAGAGTTCGTCTGAAGTCAGAGAGCTGAGAAAGGTGTCCGGTACAAAGATCGGATGAGGTCCATCTACAGAACTAGGATTTTGGGGGGCTGGAACGGACGAACTTCTGGAACTACTAAAGGAGGAAGTGTTGGAGGACATTTTGAATCAAGTGAAAATCCTAAAAAATCTCGAAAAAGTTAGAAAAAATAAGAAATAAGGTGCTCGCGGAGAAACCAAACGGGCGGAACGCGAAGGAGAAAAAATGGAAGAAGAACAAGAAAAAGAAGGGTTCCAGAACTAACCTAGGCTGATCTGAGAGGTGCAGGAAGGCAGCGAGGGTGATAGGGTTCGACCCGAAGAGTGCCTAAGACCGAGGGGGATGCTGGAGGAAGACGGAGCTCTCAGGAAGAAGAAAGGACCGAAGAGAAATCTTAGGCAAAGTGAAACCCCTGAAGGAGGGGGGCAGGCTTAAATAAGCCTCAGGGTCTGATGCAATGATGATTGCAGATCTCTTTTAGCTGATCTACAATTGTCGTGTGTCCCACTCATCGTGGCAGACGGCTGACAACTGACAGAATCATTATTGCATCGTACCTAGAGCAACGCTCCAGCGAGAATTTTAAAAAAATCTTTTCGGATCACTTAGATTTGAAAAGACTCCAGCACCGGCACGCCAAACACGAAGATATTTGGAAACAATTGAGTACGAAAATCGAGGGGGGCAACTTTGGCTGTGAAAATTTTTTTATACTTCCTTCATTCGATATCCGAACTCAAAAGTAGGGGGACTGATGTTGGGTATAAAATAACCCCAGCCGAAGTTTGTAAGAGGCCAACCCTCCCAGGATTCTTTCGGCTTCCGACCTTGTGCGGCGTCTTTCTGAACTCCCCCGACCGTCTGAGCTTCCACAGTACCATTCGAACTCTCCCAGCAGTCGACCTTCCACAGTATCCTCTAGATTCCTCTAGCGGACGAACTCCTATCGTGCCATCCGGGCTTCTACGGCAATCAATCTCCATCCGAGCTTCTACGATAAGCGATCTCCATCCGGACTTCTACGGCAACCGATCTCCATCCGAGCTTCTATAGTAAGCAGCCTTCTTCTGAACTCCTACAAGAATCGGACTCCATCTGAACTCCTACAGTGGTTGGATTCTGGACGAACTTCTACAACGGATGGGCTCCAGCAGTCGGATTTCTTCAGTGATCGACTGTCTTCGATGTCTTCCGTACCTCTCCAGCCATCAACCTTCAACAGCGCAAGCCGACCTTCCACAGTATCCTCCAGACTCCTCCAGCAGATGACTTCCATCTGCAGTATCGATGCCTAAGGCACCCAACAACAGTTAACCTGTCAGCAACCTCAGAAACATCCGAGCTTTTCTCAGATTGCTGAGACAGAGAGCTATTCTGCTCCACCATGCATCCCAACTGAGCTTCAGCAGTCCGGCCTGAACTCCCCAGCAAGTCATGACAATGGACATCACTCCACTCTCGGTAACAAACTCCATGTGGCCCCATCACTCTCTAGTAAGTCGCAACAACGGACATCACTCCCCTCTCAGTAACAAACTCCACGTGGCCCCATCACTCTCTGGCAAGTCGCGACAACGGACACCACTACTCTCCGTAACAAACTCCACGTGGCCCTGAACGGCCCACTACCAGGTAGTTATGGATGTCACTGTCAATCGGTTATGCTCTCCTGTCTATAAAAGAGACCCCCTAGATACATTCTCCTCTAAGCATAAAACTCTATCTCGAAACTCTGCTAAAATTTCATTCGAGTGCTCCATTTCTGTTGAAACAGAATACTGACTTGAGCGTCGGAGGGTCTTGTCGGAGCACCTCTAACTCCGGTTTAGACTTTCCTTGCAGGTCCCGACGGCGGCCGCAATCCCCTCGACTCCAGCTTCTCCGGCATCGACGGAATTCTACACCAACAACTGCTATAGTGGCTCTAGTCACTAGTGGCCCAATGGCTCTGATAGCTGCTACTCCTGTAATATGCTCTGCCATAGCATCAAAAAATCCTGGAATGACTGTAGCTCCACTCCCCTACCTCCGACCCACCTATGGTCCATGCTTGTGGAAGTCTCCTCATAGGTCTCCAGATTATCTTTGCATCCTGTCATCGTTATTGCATCTATCTCTGATGCATACACCTCTAGGCCCTCTCCTGATACCTGCTCATTATTGCCCGAGTGCCTGGGAGACTCCACCTCCCTCTGCACTTCCTCATCTAAAGCCCATGCCATGGCCATGGTCTTCATCATCACCTATGAAGGAATCTATCTCGGTGCTCCTCCTTCTCCATGTGTGGATGCACCTATCCTCAGTTCTCCACCTCTTTATGTTCCGACGACCCCACTACAGGTAGATCCGACAAACATACCATCAATTGTCCAATCTGCATCGATTGAACATCCAGTTGATCCTCCATAACTAAAACAATCACCGCAACCTCCTCGGACACAACAAATCCTATCATCTGGTATAGACAACTCCTCAACCTCCTCCCTCTCATCACAATCCTATCACACTTGGAGATATTCAGCACTCTTGAATCGCTTCTGAAAATAAAGTCCTTTTCCTCCAAGTATCTAAGTGATACTATGTTCCTCCTGAGATCCAAAACATGATGCACATCTATCAAGATTTATACCCTCCCATCATACATCCTCAATCTGATGGAACTCACTCCTGCTACACCACATGAGCTCCCATCTCCTAGTATCACTTGCTGCCCCTCATCCATCTTTATGTAAGAAGTGAACCATGTGCAATGAGGTGTATAATGATAAAAGCTAGTAGAGTCCAATACCCATCGATCTATCTCCTCTCTATGTCTAGCCTATAACATCAGAAGATCATCTGATACATCGCTCTCAGCCACTGCATTGGATGACTTCGGTCTGAAACCTTCTTCCTTTTTTTTCTTTCTCTATGGATAATTTCTCTTCATTAAGGATGGAAAAATCGACCCGATCTGATGGGTATGCACACTACCCAAACCCAATCAAATCCAAAAAATAGGGTTTGATTGGGTTTGGGTAAAATCCAAAAATTATAGCATGGGTATGGGTAGGGTATGGGTTATGCTATTTTCTATCCGAATCTGAATCCGAACTCGAATCCGACCCAAACCTATGGGTATTGGTAATATCTGAACCCATACCTGAACATATATGTTTATAATTCAATTTTAGTAATTCTATTTTGGTTGATAATATGCATAAAATTATTTTGGTTGTTTATATGTTCTATGTTGAATTGTAATTCTATTTCTATATTTGATTTCTATAAATCTGGACTTATAAATTATGTTTTATGTTGAATTGATAATTTTATTTTGATTAATAATATGCATAAAATTATTTTGGTTATTTATTTTTTTAGATATGGGATGGATATGGGGTGGATATGGGTTGGGTATGGAAAAATAGGTTATCCATAGGTATCTCCAAATCCATTGGATATGAGGATGGATATCTCTTTTCTTATCCGATCGGATATTGTGTAGGGTTTGGGTATAGGATATTAAGTTTGGATTTGGGGATGGGTAATACATTATCTGACCCAAATCCTATCCATTGCCATCTTTACTTTTCATGTGCCCTAGCTACTGACACATGTAGCACCTAACCTCCCTAATACTTCTTGAGAAACTCTGCCTCCCTACTGCCTCACGTCTATCCTTTTCCCTCTTAGATCTTTCACTAGCCACCATAGCATCCTGGAGAACCTCTATACTACCTCTCACCATCCGCTCCCTCTACTCGTTCGTCCAGAGGACCGACACTATCTCCTTATAGACTAGAGTCTCCTTTCTGTACAACAGAATTGTCACCAACGGATCATAGCTCTTGGATAGTGAACATAGCAACATCAGAAACTTGTCCTCCTCCTCCATAGCTAGGTCCAAATAGAGTAAATCTGTACTCAGTTGATTAAACCACTGAACATGTCCCAATACATCTCCACCTTCTTCTATCCAAAGGCTATAGAGTTGTTTCTCAACATAAGCTTGTAGCACATGTTCCTTTCTACGTACAGAAAGTGCAACCTTGACTACAATCCTTTGGGTATCTTCTCTTCCAACACGCCATACAGCACCGAGTCCACCAAACACCATTTGATCAGCAAACAAATCCTCTTCTCCAAAGAACTCCAAGCCTAATCTATCATCCCCTCTGACTTTTTCTCCAAAGCTAGATCCAGCTCCTATTGAACCAATAGATCCTCAACCCTTGTCCCCTACATCGAGAAGTTCTCCTTCCCATCAAACTTCTCAAAGTCGATCTTCAACCCACTGCTCATGATGTCTCAAACCACAACCACAAACAACATTGATCTGATTGAGAAAAAAGTACCTTTGATAGGAAAACCTTGCGATATGAAGATCTTCAACTCCTGACGTCTCCTACTTTCTCCATGCTCAACATGGCTCTGATATCAATTATTGTACAATTTTTCAAGATATGGAGATTTTGAGAACACCAGCAAACCTCTTAAAAGGAGGCGGCACCAAGGTTTTGCTTGAGAAGGGAGTGCCTCCCTTCTTTCCTTTCTTAAAGGTGGCTGCTAGGGTTTGCTGCTCCTCCTATATGGCGTGCAACCAGATAGAAAAGAGAGAGATGAGGGTTTCGAGAGTTAAATATATAGCATATATATAGCACATACAATGGGTCAAAATTCAAACCAAAAAAAATTTCCTAGACTAACCCAAATGCACTCATCCAAACCCATGTACATCCATGGTTTGATCGTACACTCACCCCTTGAGTTAATCCTATTAAGACCCATCAAATCAAGACTTAAGATCCTAAGATCAAATCTGATCCCAGACCCAAACAAAAATCCCATGCATCTATTCTCTCAATTCGAGTTAGCTCGATTAGAGCTTGAGTCGATTCGATTGCACTCGAGTCGGCTCGACTAAATCCTGAGTCAGCTCGGATGTCATGCCACCAGTGTGCTACAAAATGCTGCTCTCTATCTAGTATCCAAGCTGGCTCTCTCAGAGCTTGAGCCAGCTCGATCTAATCTGAGTCAACTCCTCCAAGAGCTGAGTCGACTCTTCTACTAGCAGAAGCCCTTCGCTTGGTTCCTTGCTCCACCTTATGTCCCAGGTATCTAGAGTCCCAACCAAGCTTCTTGAAGTCCTCATCACTGAATCTTGAGCCCGTGAAAACTATGCACTGCCTCCACCCTAGGACTACTCCTGTCCTAGTCTATGACCGCACTCATCATAGTGTACCTAGAGTCTATTGAACTAACTCCACCTATGGTCACCTCCAAGGCTATGGAGGCACCATAAAATTTCTACATTCTAAAGTAGCATCCACCAACTGATCGATCTGAGATAATGGTAGCTATTTTATGGACAAGCTGTATTCAGATCAGTGTAGTCAATGCAAATCCAACATTTACCATTCGCCTTCTTCATGAGGACCACATTAGCGATCTAGTCTAGATAGATTACCTTTCATATGAAGTCAGCCTTGAGTAGCTTGTCTGCTTCCTCGACCATTGCCTTCTATCGTTCCGAGACAAAGCTTCATATCTTTTGCTTGACAGACCGATAGGTAGAGTTCACATTCAATCGATGGGACATCACTGTGGGGTCAATGCCTGGCATGTCAGCAAGTGCCCAAGCAAACACGTCAGCATTTTCTTACAAAAAGAAAGTGAGATGATCTTTAGTTACCTGATCTAGGCTGGATCTGATCTGAACTATGTGCTCCTTATTCCAATCATTTAATAGGATTATCTTAAGGTCTCCCACCAATTCCCCATGCTTTTCAACTAATTCATCATGGGTGTCCAGTCTGTCAACAGTTCATGCATCAGAAGGTTTTGTTCTCTGAATAGCGAGGGTGTAGCATTGTCGTGCCAAGGCTTGATTTCTCTGAATCTCTCTGACACCATACTCAGTTGGAAATTTCATCTTCGAGCAATATGCAAACACTACAGCCCGAATTACATTCAGTCCTAATTATCCGAGGATGGCATTGTAAGTTGACGATATCCAAACTACAAAAGAATTGACCTGAGTTGTGGATTGTCAAGGGGCTCGATCAGCAACTACTGTTAAGGCACTGACTTCTTTAGCAAGAATAGCATCTCGAGTAAATTCCACAAGAGGGGGATCGAGTTGCCCTAACTGCTCTAAGGATATATCCATTTTAGAGAATGCATTGTAAAATAATACGTTAACTAAACTTTCATTATCAACTAATATACGGTATACATCATAATTTTTTATATTTAGTGGTACAACAATCGCATCATTTTATGGGAATTGAACTCCTCAGGTATCTTCTTCAGTGAAAATAATTGGCTCTTTAGTTCTCCATCTCTTGGTTGGTTCAGTAGGTTCCACCATCCCACTGTCATGATGCCCCCCAGTTATAGTGTTTATTATTTCAGCCACAGGTTGATCTCTAGGGGGCTCTCTTTGCTATTGCTCCGATGGCCAAGGTGACCTTCGATGTTTTTCTTGCTGTTCTCACCAACATCTGATGAATCGATCTAGACGCCCACACCGAATAAGCTCCTTGATCTCATCCTGGAGTTGGTTGCAGTCTTCTATGTTGTGGCTGTGGTCACGATGGTAGAGACAATATTTACTTAGATTGCATTGATTCGGATTAGTACACATCCTTCTCACCCTAGAGAGTCGATCCCTAATCTCCATCAACACCTAGGTTGGAGAATTTATGAATCTTCTTGGTAGAGATGTATGCCGCCTCCTCCCAAAGGGGCTTCTTGTTCAATGATTTTGAGGAGGGGTTCTAGACCTTCGACATCTGCATGGAGACTGGGAGGATTACTAACTTCTTCCATGGTCCCGCCTTGGTGAGGGTTCTCTGGTTTCTTCTTCTTTCTTCTTCTGGATAGTAGTATCTACTGGGGTTTCTTCTTCCTCAAAAGCTTCTTCTACCTGAGCATACTTTTCTGCTTAGGCCAACAGGTCGATGAAGTCACAGGGATAGGTCTTCTCCAGTGAAAATTAGAGATCATTTTTTAAGAGTCCACCTTTCAGGGTAGTCATGGTGACCGACTGATCTAGGTCATGGACTTCAAGTACCATCGAATTAAAATTGCAAATGTAAGATTGGAGTGATTCTCCCTCTCTCTATTTGATGTTAACCAGAGATTCCAATCCTTTACACTATTTTCTACTGCTTACAAAGTAGGTGACAAATGCTTGGCTTAGCTGGTTGAATAAGTGAATCATTCTCGATTTGAGACTTGAGTACTGTCGCTGTAAGGCTCAAATCGAGTGAGGTCGGGCTAGAATGATCCGTGCAATCTGATGAAAAATTTTCCAATTTGCAAAATCAGTCAAGAAACTAGATGGAGATCCTCCGATTCTTGACTCTCTGATACTTAAGTCAGTTCAAGCCTTGAAAATAGAGATGAAAAAGAGTGAAAGAGTAAGAAAGGTTAAATGGAACTGGAGGAGAACTGAGTCGAAGTCAAGAGTCTAGCCTAATTTTCCAATGATAGAGTCTTCCCTAATTTTAAAGAGCAAAACTTACCGATGGAGAATCCTTGACCCTCTATTTTAGAGGGATTGAAGAGGCCGTTCCAGAGTTTATTAGACCGTTAGAAGAGTCTGTTAGGCAGTTAGAGAACCAGCTGTAAGTGAGCTGGCAGACAGCTTGCATATGAGCAGGATATGAAATCGTGGCCAGCTATGACTTGATTGTGGAAACCACCATGGTCATTCATAGAATGATTAAGTCTGTCATTATAATAGTTCACCTCGATAGATGATCAAGATGAAATAGAGATATCACAACATTCATCTTGGATAAGGAGGCATCGGGATTCAGGTCGGTAAATATCCAACCTAAATATTTTTTTGTTTGCTAAGAAGTCATCCAGACAGAACACAAGGGTATCCTTTATTCAGATCGATAAAATACCAGACTGGCATTGCCGTCATCTGAAATAATTATGCCACACCTCAAGAGTATAAAAATTAATTATCTGATAAAAAATGAAGAGACTTAAACTTTCAAAAAATGATCCGTCGGATCTTCTACCATCATTGCTTGGATGGATGGTTTGAAAATATCAAATAAGAGTGTGCCATCTGTCAACATCTGATTGGCTTATCAGCTTGGCCATGGATCGATCTGTCGTGGCTAAATCTGGGGGGAAGATGTGCCTAACCATCATCTGATCGAGCATCAGATTAATGCTAGGTGTCAAAAATCGATAAGGAGATTAGTCAATCCAGATCGTCGGTTTGCCTATAAAAGGCTTTTGCCCCCCAATCACTATTCATTTTCACTGTTACTGTACGAAGGTGTTGCCAAATTATTTTTAGAAGCTTCTCTGCATTGAATGACTAGTGGAGATAGCAAAAAGCTTCATCAGAATGGGAGGAAAGCAGTTCATTCTTCATCTCTTGGGAGGATTTCATTTGTCTTTCTTAGGTATCGGTCTTTTCTCATTTGTTCTCTTTCAACTGTAGGATAGCTCTTCTTTCTTCTTCGATTCTTTTCATTTCTCCCTCACATTTTCCCTCGAGAAACATATCTAAGAGGGATAGAAAGGGGACAGAGACTGTAGGTGACTTGTCAATAGGTTGACCTAATCTTTATTGGTCATTGAGGTAGGAAATCCACCCCAAGAGGACCCTAAAATCGGTTCCATAGATGAGGAGAATTTAGATCATAGCACAGAATCTCCTGTGCATGGTCTTACGGACAACCTTGGTCTAAAAATAGAGGGATCTATTTTGATCGAGGAGAACCTCATAACCCTTAGGAAAAGATATGATATATCTGACGAATATGAAATGATAGTATTGGATCCAGAAGGTTAGATATCTGAATCTCTCAAGAGTTGTATAGCTTTCTATGACAAGTCCCTTCGATCCAGCCTGTAATTTCCACTGCACCACTTTTTCAGCAAGGTCTTTGATTTTTATAGGGTCCACCCCACTTAGATGACTCCGAATGCAATTAGGATGATTATAGTATTCATAATCATGTGTAATTTTTTCCATGTAGATCTTAGAATCTCTCTGTTTACATCTTTGGTTCTTTTGAAAAGACATCCGAAATAGAAAGATTGGTGGTACTTTTCACCTCAAAAAAATTACAAGTTTGGACCTAGTCTTTCCTTTTCAATTCACAACTAGAAAGGCCATTTTTTCTTCATCTGGACTCCTGTTCCATGGGATTTTAGGACCTTCTGGGGACGTCCGGACACCAAAAATAACTCCAATGATGAAATTCTCCCCAGGGATGAGGTAGCTCATTCAACCCTGATTACCACCAAAACACCCAAGCTATCTTCTCTGGTAAATGATCGAATATTATATGATTCTAGTATCAGCTTGTACTCTCCTCGGGATAAGACTGAAGTGTTTTACTTTTTTTTCTTTCTTTTCTATCTTCATTATTCTGAAACACCTGTCTAACGTAGAAATGAGGTTCAATCCAGTGAGGATGGAGGAGAGAAAGAGAAAGGACCAATCAAAGCCATCTGCTACCATCCCTACACCAAAGAGAGTCAAAGGTGCAAAACCTCCTCCTGCCTAGGCGGCATCCCGATCTTCTTCAGTGCCCCCTGAAGGAATCAGATCTAGGATTTCAGGATTAGATCTTGAAACTTTTTCATTAAAATTTTTTACTTCTAGGATAGCCATATTGAAATGAGTCACGTACTTCCGCAGATATTCTCCTTCCTACTGTTGAATGGAGAAAAGACTATCCACATGCCTCAAATGAGATCTGTTAGTGCCAAAATAAGTGACGAACAGTCTTTTAAGCTGCTCCAAAGAAGAGATGTGGGAGTCCAAAAAATCAAGCCCTCATTGTCTTCTTGAGGGTTGCAGGAAAAGCAATGCATAATAGGGCATCGGAAGTCCTTTTTAGAGCTATGTAAAGAAAATTTGCGATAGTGCAGTACATACAATTAAAAATTTTTTGTGCAGTGAAAATAATAGATTAAATAATTTAATCTTAATTATATATATAAGATTTAATCTTAGACTACCACATCAAAATCTTTGATATAAAAAATATATACTTTAGATTTGAAAATAAAAATCACATCGATCTCATCGATACAAAAATTTTAGATTTAACTATTAGATCTACCATAAGAATCAAAATAAGTTAGAGATCGTTATCAAATAAATTTTGATCTTGATCTCCTCTGATCCAATGATTAGAGAGGGTATTCTTCAGGTCACTCACAGCTACACAAAATCATCTGACCTCTATAGAAAAATGCATGCAAAGACTGGTGCAGATCAAGGGCTCGGAGATGCTAGTCTGCGAATAACTTTGACAGCTGATCTCTTCTTTCTTTTATAAGTATCTTGGATACTCCAAAGTGATAAAAGATCTAGAGGAGGAAGAGAGGAGGAGGAGAAGAGGCTCTAAAAATAAAAAAATCTATAAAAAAATTGATCATGGGATGTCCAAGAGAGGGGTCCCCTTTTTATAGACTAGGAATTAGGACTTTCCAAGAAAGGATGTCATGAAGAAATCTAGAGTCTCACATGCCAAAGGATTCCTTAAGAAAAATAAGAAAAAAAATAATATGGCTCCAACAATATACCATATATAAAAAATTTCTTTCCTAGTCTGCATCTTATCTCTAATTCGGATCGCATTCGAATTAGGCAAGAGATAATATTATAACTCATCAGCTATAGCCGACCACTCTTATTGGATCCTCTCTCATGACACCAAAAATTACAACCCAAATTCAATTAGATGTGGAGAAATTGGCATAGATCCAGATGTGGTGCAAAAGATAAGGATAGAGTCCTAGTCTGGCTTGGACTCTTCATTTCTAATTCAATTCTAATCAATTCAAATTTGGATTGAAATCACTGATAGAAATGAACTTAATCCAATTAAAAATCTAAATATCTCATCAAATTTTTAACCCAATTAAAAATTAACTGAGTCCAAACCCTGATCGAATCAGGATCAATTTTTTTTTATAATCGAATTTGATCATATCAATCTCAATCTGAGTCGAACTAAATCTAATTCAATTAGACTTACTCTAAAGTTCTTTACTCAATCAAATTGAGTCAATTAGTAATCTAATTACTAATTAATTTTCTATAAATGGTAGAGTTTCAGTCCCAGTGAGACTCTCCCATGGAGTCCTAGTCTAAGTAGGATTCTTCACCAGAGTCACAATCCAATTAGACTCTTCAGCTATCAGATCTAATCAAATCTTCTAATACGTGTGATCCCATAGGTTTGAACCTAAGTTGGTAGTATAGGAACAACTTTCTATACCAATTGATGTAACCATCTAGTAGTGATGACCAGACAATCGGAGGGGTCGAAGTATTGCAAAGCAACCTTCTAGAACTTACTGGCGTATGGTTACTGTATAATTCATCTCTTTGACCCAAATGCTCAAGGTGACTTAGGATTTAACTGTCAACCCTAATCAAATTGATCACATTATATTTCAACCTTTCAAATCCATCTCATGGATTATCCTGACCAAGATTTTGCTAAATTGAAATACGCTGATGCATATCTCCTACCAATTTAAAGGGGTCAATTCCATCTTGACTCACACACCGATTGGATAAGTACTTGACTGCACTTAGTATCCTTCTGTCACTAAGTTAAAAACTCAGATGTTCGGTACTAAAGTACAGTGAGTTGCTTACAAGTCACCGTGGTGGTCTCAGATCGGAGGGACACTTATACCCATACCCTGCACGAGCTACTCTTGACAGTAGAGTGCTCGACACATGGTCACGTTCGATCTGAATATACTCCTACATTCCATCTACATACCATAACAATGTCTTCATACTTCTTGGTTAAGAGGACAACCAACTCATATGGCATACAACGACCTACGCTTGATATCGCTATCATCCTAGTAATAGCGTATCATTTGGTCACGAATAATTTTAAGGACTTAATGATAAATTCTCCTTTGTCGATTAATATATATAGTCTTAAGGACTTCATTACAACACAGGAGTTCAAAGATGATCAATTTATAATAAAAATACTAAATAATTTTTATTAATAAAAATTTATATACAGTTTATAAGATGAGCACAATCATCTAATGATGGACTTTGAGACATATTTTCCAACACTGTGAGGGCCCTATAACCCTCAGCATGATCCTTTGGATTAACAGAGCCATCAAAAGACTCGATGGTGGGCATCTTGAATCGATTTAAAATAAATTCACTCAAGATCTCATGAGAAAAAGGAGAACGAAGATTGAACTATCTTTATTCTGAGATCGACCTCCTATCTAGTGCTTCATCAGCTGCTTTTCAAAATCTAGGATTATGTGCTCCAGATCTCTTCCTCTTTGAACTTTTAGAGTACTAGGGGCAAATTCGCTGTCAGCCTCATCAATATGATGTTCATCTTGATGGGCTGTTGAGTGCTGTGCGGAGACAAAGCATTTGGAGGAGGAGCTTTTTTTGATGGTTGCTCCTCCTTCTTTTGAAGCTGTTGAACAGTTGTTGTCAAGGCTTGAACTTGTTAAGCAAGAAAATTGAATTGTTGAGGATCAATAGCAATCAGTTGCTGTGATGGTGCCTTAGGTGCTCCTTCTTCTGGAGTGGAGGGAGAGGGATGCTGAGCTCGTGCCTTATGTTGGATGTATGCCCTAGAAGCCAATCTTAGCTGATGCATATCATATCTCTAGGATATGATTTTATACTTTATAGGTATTTATGTTACCATTCACGTTTATGTGTCCATGAATTATTTAAGAAATTAACAAGATGATGACACATTCTCAAAGAGTTGAAAATTTGAGACATGTGTCATTGATGGTTAATTCTCAAATTGCTCCTGGTCATAGGATCATCATGGAGATGGTGATTGATCTGGATAGACCAGTGCACGGATCACTTTCTTCGAACAGATGGGTCTCCAGTCTGTGATATAGAGACACTGGAGTGAGAATACAGATGGTTGTTAGAAAATAACTAGCACTGAGTGTGACCAACATGAGAAGTCACATAGATGTTTGCTCACTTGTTAGTGATTTTTTTGATACTGCAGTTGTATAACTGATCCTTTGACCTGAGATGGCACTACTGCTCGCAGTGAGACTGCTGGAGTTTGACTGACACATCAACATGGATCTCAATGAGCCTTTATAGTAGATGTTGGCGATAGTTGGTCCACTGTAGGAGTAGGGTGCACATCAAGATAAAATCTATCGATCCTAGCAGAAAGAAGTAGTCCTATAAGATTTAAGAGGCTGAGTCCTTAAGTCTATGGTCATAGCAGTGTCATTAATGGAAAAGAATTTTTTTGAAAATCACATATGGACTCGAGCTGATTGAATCCATCATATCATTGATGATAAGGTTTGACGATTTATCCATTATTTGCCATCTGATCGGGACTCATGATAGAGAAACTGTATCATACGTTAACTACACTTAGAGGTTCATCATTTTTATTCTGTCAGACTATCACTACATACTACTAAGTGTCACTGATGGATTGTGAGACTCATGAGCATCATCTTGATGATCGATGATATTTGATGGGCAGAGTTGAAACTATTCTAATTCATTGAAAAGAGTTTCAATGATATTACGATAGAGATCATAATATATCTCACTATCAGACAGAATAGAACCTATGAAATCACACATAAAAAAAACTTTTGACTGATCAGATAATTGAATTACGATAATGAATCGTAACAAGATTTGATTATCAATTTGATTGATGATTGATCCAATACAAAAGTTGCATTATGAAACTCGCTAAAGAATTAGTGAGTTATAGGAGGATTAATTAGCAATTGAATTGCTAGTTGACTCAATTTGATTGAGCTATGGGGTTTGTATTAAGTTTAATTAAATTTAAATTTAGTTTGACTTGACATAGATTTGATTTGATCAAACCTAATTGGGTTATAAGATAACCTAAATTATATGGAAGAATTATTCCTATTTGAATTAAGATTTGATTTTGATTCAATTTCTAATTAGACTAGAATGTTTAAGTTCTTATTTGGACTAAAAATTCTTATTTCTATGGGTGCACCAAATCTTAATTGGATTAGGATTAAATTGAATTTGACTCAAGCACTAAGTGAGAGTCCAAAAGGACTAGGACTCCTCCAATTAGGTGATATATAATCTAAATAGTTTGGACTTCAAATCAGATTTAATTTTTTATCTATTTAAATCTAATCTGGTCCTAATATGATTAGGATTGATTAAAATTTAATTTAATTTAAAACAGTCATCTAAATAGGAGTCCTATATGAATTAAATTTCTCTCTCCATATGCTACAACCAGCCCCACACCCACCTAGTTTTTGTGCACCAAATTCAGCCCATGCCCACCTGATTTTGTAACACCAATATATCTCACGTCTTCTCCACTTTATCGTGTAAGAATCCATGTCAAACTCCCCTTTCTTCCATGAGATATGGGGTGCACAAAAAATTAAGGAGGTGGGCATCATATGTGTTAGAGTCCTAACAAGTTTGGACTCTTATCTCATTATCCTCTCTTCCTATTTAAACCAAGCATCAAGTGAGGCATTCGATGGTTGAGATAAGGATCAGGTTTGATGCCAAAAGGAGGGGGCTTTATCTGTGAAATAATCAAGAGAAAAAAAGGGGATGGCATGAAGATGGAGGCGTGAGGTTTGTTTTGCCTTTCATTTTTTTCTTTCTTACACAACCAAGTGTTGGTTATTTGGACATCTCCTCTCCACTCTCTTGTCCATATTTGGACATGGATGTCTCCTTTCCTCTTTGTCCAAAAATTGGATAAAATTTTTACATCTTTATTTTAGAGATTTGATGTATGAATTTTAGGAAGAAAAGAGAAGAAAGGATTCTTCTCATGATCTGTAGCGTAGAGATCAAGATCCTCCTACCTCTTCTTCTTCTCTAAGAGTGTCTTCAGAGAAAAGAAGATTTTTAACTGTCAAGATGCGATCTCTGCAAGAAAACTAGTACTTCGATAAGATCAAAAGACTTCTGATCAAATCAAAATCTCGTGTGGATATTCGTAGAGGTCGGACACTTGTGCGGCTATAAGGGACCTTCGAAAGACATCCATGATCATCAATTCGTGGTGAAGATTGATCTATGCTAAGGTATGTTCTTAATTTATTTTTCTCTATTTGATTTCTATATCTAAATCTTATGTCATATATGATAATTCTGTTTATGGTTTGAAGATTTGATCTTATGCATGCTTAGATTAAATTAGATTTAATCTAAAAATTTTTAAATTTCACTGCATACTTGTTTTGAAAAATTTTACCTGCATGAAATCATGAAACTTCAGTAGTGGTATCAGAGCCACATTATATGCATGAGATTAGAATTTATATTTAAAATTTATAGAAAAAAATTTTAGATCTGAAAAGTTTTGATGCCGTTCTGACATAAGGTTGTCCTGGCATAACTTGTTATGATGTATGGTTGTCCTAGAACGATGTTAAAATTTTTAATTAAAAAAATTTTAGATCTAATTTTTTTAATATATATGTGATATATATTTTATTATTTAGATTTAAAAAGAGTTTTGAGATCTATTTTAATTCATATATGTGATATATAAAAGCATGTTTAGGGCTAAAATTTATTTCTATGATATGAACTTATTTATGCATATGATACATATTTATACGTATGATCAAAATTATTTTGAGATTAAAATTTACTTTTCATGCAAAGAATTTAGAACTAAAAATTTTAATTTAAGATTTGAAATTAGTATTTGTGCATGAGGGATTGGTCATGGGTAGATCAAATTAGGTCATATAATTGGATTACATCAAAAGATTTCTGATTTGATCATGTTGGGTCTAAATCAATTTAGCAGTTGATCAAACTGAGTCAATTATTGATTAGGATGAAGTCAATGAAACTCAAAATCATACAATTATTGTTGATCGAATCGATTGATACCCATATGTAAAATCGATTAACCTAAAGACCTAATTCGACTCTATGGATCGAATCTGATTCACCTTAGCTAATCTATTCGGATCAATTATCCAATTGGTGTCTAAGATAAGTAATTGAAAGATGATTATTTAATTAATTCCATTCACTTACCTGATCAAGTTATTGATGTTTAAGGAAAGCAATGGGGAGACCCCTACCAATCTCCACTTACTTGGCTGATTTGGAAGATTAAGTCTCAGATATGGTTAATTGATGGTTTGATTTAGCCCATGCCAATTACATCAGTTATATGATGACTGATTAGATAAAATCTAAATTCAAATCTCTCTATAAATATTAAGTCTAAGATCTTCCACCATTGTAGATGTGCGGGCGTGCTATCGGTATTATTGCTCTCGACTAATCACAGTGGTTCAGTTACATCAGGAATATGCAACCGCTCTATTAGCAAATAGTTGCTCTAAGATAAAGATGGGGTTGAACCCAATAACTATTAGGTGAGGGATCCAATGACGGCTTTGCACCTGCTTGTGAATAGTAGATCTGGCTTAACTAAGGAGTGTGGGCAATAACTGTTAGGTAAGCCCACATGACTTAGAGACCAAGTGGCTGCAACATACTTAGAGAAGCATCTGGGCAAAGAGTTATCTATGCATCAGTGTTTATTCATGTTACCAATAACTGTTAGGTAAGGTGCACGGCATCGGTGGGACTGTAGCATCTACTAGAAACTCAATTATCGTGTTAAAATTTTTGTTTCTCTATCCGAAGAGTGTGAGAGATCTGATAAAATAGTGAGAGTCTCTTTTTGTATCTAAAAATCTCTAGAGTATATTATATAAAATAAGTACAAACATTCAATTAGAATCTTTGCTCTCTGCTGTTTATTGTGCCAGCTTCCAATCCTCTAGCTCAAATCCTAGATATCAACTGATTAATTGAAATCAATTGCATAGACTAGCTCATAAACCTAAGAATTATTTTTAATTTTAAAAAATTAAGCAATATTCTCTATCAAGTTATTCTGATGTTAACAACCCGTCTAACCCATAGTCAATAAGCTATACTTAATGAGTGGATAGACAATATCAATAAAGAAAGGTGCTATATGTTGAAGTCCATCTTAGATGAACTCCAACGCATGCATGAGCACATATTTATTGTCAACGACATATTGATTCATCTACAAGTGTTATGAGATGATCAGAGTCACACAGCGCATCTGATGCGTGATGGACAGTCAGTCTATGATCGTTATTTGATAATGATCAAAGATATTATGGAGCCTAAAAGGCTCGACATGATCATGCACGAGGAATTGCTTATGGATTTGATCCTGCAATCTATGATTAGTTTATATGGATAGTTTATGATAAACTACCATATGAAAGACCATCTTGACACCTTATCTGAATTGGTCAAAGTGTTGATAACAAAGGAACCTTGAAAGAGTTCAGAGATAAATATCTGGAGAGCCTAAAGAAATAATGACATGCTTATAGTAGGTATGTCAAAATTGCTCAATACAATCTTTATGATTTTCTTTCTTTCAGTTGAACTGAAGACTCTACTGATTTTATATAGAGTCGATGGAAAGATAGAGGACTGAAGAAGTAACCCTTAAATTGGTAATAGATCAAGAGTTGCTGCTGTTGCCATGAATATCTATCCTTTGTGATTATTGTTTGGATTTAATTCTTAGAGACAGTCTCTATCATTTGTATGGTGATGCATCTGTGAACTTAATTGAGTAAACAGTGAATGCCATTAGATCTGAGAGATCCAAAATTAAGATAAACTTTAAAGTATCAGTAGAATCTTAGGCTAGGTCGTATTGGAGAAGAAATGATTAACAAACTGAAGAATTGTAGACTTTTGAACTTATTGATTGTTGAGTCATATCTAGTTTGTGCATCCTCTCTTTAAGAAAATATGACCAAGCTACTCTTGTAGGACAAGAGAAAAAGGACCACTGAGATACTTATCTTTGTATATATTTGATGTGTTTAGCCCATATGATGTGCTAACCAAAGAATTATTTCTACTTTGTTACCTTTATTGATGATCAATTATGGTATGGATAAGTATATGAGATACAAATCTGAAATTGTTAAAAAGTTTAAAGAATTCAGATGTAAGTAGAGAAGCAAATCAAAAAATTTTTGAAGGTACTTCAATCGGATCGAGGATGCAATACCAATGAATAAAATTTCTCAATTAACTCATAAAATGGCATAGTTTCATATTAGACTGCTCTTAGTACATCTCGGCTTAATGAGATAAGAAGAGTAATGGGACTATATAAGATATGGTCTAGTCCATAATAAACTTCATTAATTTATTTATGTTTCTTTAGGGATATGCTTTATTTCTATGGAATTGGATTCTTTCTAAACTTGTTCCTACCACATCGTATGAAATATGGCATGATGAGAACTGAATCCAGTCTGTGTCTAAGACAGTAGGTGGATATGTTAGAGAATAGGTCTGTAAAGCTCATCCTAAAAGAGTTTAGGATACTATCTTCTGAAAGGATTATAATGTAATTGTGACCTGACATGCTATCTGATTGAAAAATTGTTTAACCCAGATGAAACAGTGGAAGGAAAGTTAAGTTCTAAGAGAGTGTCTCTAGAGAGCAGCGAGCCTTAGGACCTAAAGAACCTATTCATGATAAGCTAGTAGATATAAATTCCTCCTCCACCTCTTACACATAGTAGGATCTCCAATCCTCTCGAAAGATACATGGGTATGCTTAACAGAGGATGTAGAGAAAATCTTTTCTCATGGGAGATAGAGAATATAGAGATGACCTCAAAACTTATAACGAGGCGATGTGAGACATCGACTCCAAGAAAGGAATGTAAAATAGCTTTTCTGAGTAGAGATCTTTTGAAATTTTCTATATGGAATAGCCTATGGATTTCACTTCTCGTGATAGGAGATCACAAAATTTATAATAATCTTGGAGTTGGAATAGTCATCTCGATGATATGATTAAATTATTTGATCAAAAAAAAAATTATATATTTTCAAAAGGCTCAGTGGGAGTGTCCAATGTTGACATCGGTTAATATATGGTTGTATATAGATTTCTTTATAAAAGACATAAAGCGAGCTCCTATAAATCTATAGAGATAGATGCAATTGGATGCTTGTGCTTTCACAGATAAAGTACAGAGAGTAGATACTGAAAAGGTTCAGCATAAAAATCTTAAAAAGAGATCTGCTACCCTCTTGGGCATAGATATGTGTCATATAATGTATTTGAACTGATATAGTTAATACTATGAATGTTACGAGTAGATATCAGTTGTATTCAGGTTGTGAGCATTAGATTACTGTGAAAATATTCTTAAGCTCTTGAGAAAAACTAAAGATATGTTCTTAATTTGGAGATGGATCAAAGTTAAGAGTGGGAGGATACACCAATTCAGATTTTATGTCTAATGTTAGAATATCTACATCATTGGGTGTGTTCCTGTATCGATATCTTAGAAGGGTTCCAAATAATCGATCAATAGAAGCTGAGTAAACTGTAGATATGTAGGATGCATTCTGGTTCTAATGTTAGTTGCAGAATTAGATGTCATATAATAAGATACCATGATACTATACTGCAAAGATAATGACACCATAACCCTTACTAAGAAGCCTAGGTCTCACCAGATATCCAAGCACATAGAGCAGCAGAACACGCGACTACCTCAAGTAGAAATACATAAAGGTGCAGAGAGCAAACTCCACATGTGATGTGGATGACCCACTGGTAAGTCACTTAGTTAGCCAAAGACTAAAGCATGTCTTGTGAAAATGGAGCTTGGTACATGGCAGATTGGCTTTAGTGCAAGTAGGAGATTGTTGGATGTATGTCCTAAAAGCTAATCTTGGCTGATGCATATCATATCTCTAGGATATGATTTTGTACTTTATAGGTATTTATGTTATCATTCACATTTATATAAATCATCCAAGAGATTAACAAGATGATAATACATATTTTTAAAGAATTAAGAATTTGAGACATGTGTCATTGATGGTTAATTCTTAAATTGCTTCTGATCATAGGATCATCATGGAGATAGTGATTGATCCGGATAGACCAGTACACAGATCGCTTCCTTCAGACAGATAGGTCTCGAGTCTGCAATGTAGAGACACTGGAATGAGAGTGCAGGTGGTTGTTAGAGAACAACTAGCACTGAGCATGACCAACATGAGAAATCACATGGATGTCTGCTCACTCATTAGTGACTTTCTCGATGCTGCGGTTGTATGACTGATCCTTTGACCTGAGATGGTACTACTGCTCACAGTGATGCTGCTGAAGTTTGACTGACATATCAACATGGGTCTCAATGAGCCTTTGTAATAGATGTTGGAGACAGTTGGTCCACTATAAGAGTAGGGTGCGCATCAAGATGGGATCTATCGATCCTAGCAGAAAGGAATAGTTCTATGAGATTTAAGAGGCTGAGTCCTTAAGTCTATAGCCATAGTAGTGTGATTAATGAAAAAAAATCATAAAAATCATATATGGACTCGAGCTGATTGAATCCATCATATGACCAATAATGAGGTTTGATGATTTATTCATGACCTGCCATCTGATCGAGACTTACGATAGAGAGACTGTATCATATATTAACTGTACCTAAAGGTTTATCACTTTTATTCTATTGGATTGTCACTACATACTGCTAGGTGTTACTGATGGATTGTGAGACCCATGATCGATGATCTTTGATGGACAGAGTTGAAACTGTTCTAACATATTGAAAAGAGTTTTAATGATATTGTAATAGGGATCACAATATATCTTACTATCAGATAAAATAGAACCTATGGAGTCACATACAAAAGTGACTTTTGACTAATCAAATGGTTGAATTATGATTATGAATCATAACAAGATTTGATGATCAATTTGATTGATAATTGATCCAATGCAAAAGTTGCATTATGTAACTCGCTAAAGAGTTAGTGAGTTATAGGAGAATTAATTAGCAATTGATTGCTAGTTGGCTCAATTTGATTGAGCTATGGGGCTTGTATCAGGTTTAATTAAATTGGATTTAGTTTAACTTGACATGGGTTTGATTTGATCAAATCTGATTGGATTATAAGATAACCTAAATTGTATAGAAGAATGATTCTTATTTGAATTAGAATTTGGTTTTGATTCAATTTCTAATTAGACTAGGATATTTGAGTTTTTATTTGGATTAGAAATTTTTATTTTCATGGGTGCACCAAATTCTAATTGGATTAGGATTAAATTGAGTTTGACTCAAGTACCAAGTGAGAGTCCAAAAGGACTAAGACTCCTCCAATTAGGTGACATATAATCTAAATAGTTTGGACTCCAAATTAGATTTGGTTTTTCATCTATTTGGATCTAATCTGGTCCTAATATAATTAAGATTGATTGAAATTTAATTTTATTCAAAACAACCACCTAAATAGGAGTCCTATATGGATTAAATTTCTCTCTCCATATGCTACATACCAGCCCATGCCCACCTAGTTTTGGTGCACTATATTCAGCCCATGCCCACTTGATTTTGTAACGCCAATATATCTCATGCCTTCTCCACTTTATCGTGTAAGAATCCATATCAAACTCACCTTTCTTCCATGAGATACGGGGCACACAAAAAATTAGGGAGGTGGAAGTCATATGTGTTAGAGTCCTAACAGGTTTGGACTCTTATCTCTTTATCCTCTCTTCCTATTTAAACCAAGCATCAAGTGAGGCATTACATGGCTGAGATAAGGATCAGATTTGATGCCAAAAGGAGGGGGCTTTGTGCATGAAATAATCAAGAGAAAAAAAGGGGGACGGCATGAAGATGGAGGCGTAAGGTTTGTTTTGCCTTTCATCCTTTTTTTCTTACACAACCAAGTGTTGGTTGTTTGGATATCTCCTCTCCACTCTTTTGTCCATGTTTGGATATGGATGTCTTCTCTCCTCTTTGTCCAAAAGTTAGACAAAATTTTTACATCTCTATTGTAAAAATTTGGTGCATGAATTTTAAGAAGAAAAGAGAAGAAAGGATTCTTCTCATGATCTCTAGCATAGAAATCAAGATCCTCCTATATCTTCTTCTTCTCTAAGAGTGTCTTGAGAGAAAAGAAAATTTTTAACCATCAAGATGCGATCTCTGCAAGAGAGTTAGGACCCCGATGAGATCAAAAGACTTTTGATCAGATTGGAGTCTCGTGTGGATATCCATAGAGATCGGACACTTGTGTGGCTATAATGGACCTTCGGAAGACATCTTTGATCATCAGTTCATGGTGAAGATTGATCTATACCAAGGTATGTTCTTAATTTATTTTTTTCTATTTGATTTCTGTATTTGAATCTTATCTCACATATGATAATCCTGTTTATAGTTTGAAGATTGATCTTATGCATGCTTAGATTAAATTAGATTTAATCTAAAAATTTTTAAATTCTACTACATACTTATTTTAAAAAATTTTGCATGCATGAAATCATGAAACTCCAACACCTTGACCATCTTTTTCATAAAAAAAATCAGAAGCCCTTCCTCTAGCGCCAATCTGTTACTGGGGACTCAAATCTGGAGTAGGATGACTCGAATCGAGTGAGGTTGGGCTGGAATGATCTGTGTGATCCGATGAAAATTTTTTCAATCTACAGAATCAATCAAAAAATCGGATGGAGATCTTTCGGTTCTTGACCCTTTGATGCTTAAGTCAGTTCGAGCCTTGAGAATAGGATGGAAAAGAGTAGATGAGCAAGAGAGGTTGAATAGAACTGAAGGAGAACTGGGTAGAAACTAAGAGTCTGGCTTAATTTTCTGCTGACAGAGCCTTTTTTAATTTTAGAGAGCAAAATTTATCAATGGAGGATCCCTGACCCTCTATTTATAGAGAGGTGGAGGAGGTCATTTCAGAGTTTGTTAGATCATTAAAGGAGTCTGTTAGACAATTAGAGAGCTACCTATAAGTGAGCTGATGAATAGCTGTGTATTTGAGCTAGACATGAGATCGTGCCCAGCTGTGGCTTGGTTACAGAAACCACCACGGACGTTCACAGAACTATTAAGTCCATCATTATAATAGTTCACCTCGATAGATGACCAGAGTGAAATAGAGATGTCATAACATTCATCCCGGATAATGAGGCATCAAGGTTTAGGTCGGTAAATATTCGATCTGAATATTTTTTTGTTAGCTGAGATGTCATCTGGATAGAGCACAAGGGTATCCTTTATTCAGATTGATAAAATATGGAGCTAAATCTGTTAATCAGTAAATTAGTCTGTTGGGATTTGGCGCTTTCAGATTGACATCTTTTTAATCTCATATGATGATGCCACATGTCTTGAGATTGGTTTAATGTACCAACAAATACCATTACCGAGCCATACTCTTTAGAGTGGATGGGAAAGCTCGGCACAGGATAACATTGGTCATCCTATGGAGGAGCATGATAGCCTTGAAGCTTTTCAAATGGTCCACAGGATCAGTGGTCCATTGTAGTTCTCCAGCTGTGGCATCTTGAAGTTGCTAGGAAGTGGCTTCTGCATGGAGGAGCATGATTCAGGCACTGCATGGTAGATCAATGTTAAACCTGTCATCCCATATAGGAGCCCAATTACGGAGTGCCTCTATCTACTAGTTCATTTCATGAAATCTACGATCAATTTTCGCATCTCGAGAAGTATAGGCCTTTGAGTGCTGTAAGTGGGATTGGCCCGAAGTAAAGTCATATCCAGAGTGAGGACTTAGGGACTGCTGCTCTTTTTGCTTTGAGCCACAGGGCCAGCTTTGTTGGATTTATCTCCCCCATTTAGAGCTTTGCAGAGGAGCCTGAGGTTGCTTTGGTGGTGGAGCAACCCATGGCACGAAATTAGTCTGCTATATTGCTTGAATAGTAGCAGTCAAATCCCACACCTGCTAGACAAGCAAGTTGAATTGCTCTGCATTGACAACCATTTTCGATTGAGAAGGTGGAGGTGGAACCTCCAAAGGTTGCACTTGGGCCCGTTGATTGGCAGGATTTTTAGTCAGTTGAGAGTTAGCGGTGTTGGAATGATGGGAGGATACTCCTTTGCATAGTGCCATGGTGTCAAACTCTTACTCCTTCCAAAAAAAATGGATCTAATGCTCTCCTTCTAGTACCAATCTATTGCAATAAATTTTTGACCCTAGTCGGGATAGCTGGAGTCGAACGGAGACCGCGGATGTTGTGGGGCTTGTAAAATAAGTCTTGATCGGAGTTGGCTTCGGTGAAAATCCTCTGACGCTCAAGTTAGAATCTTAAAATAGAAGAAAAGGAGCATGTGTGAGAGAGAATATGCATCACTTGAGGATCCCTTTAAGGCCTTTATTTAAAGATAGAGGTGAAGGCCATTAGAGGGTGATATTTCTGATTCATTCCAACCGGTTCGAATGCAGCATGGCGAGATTTGGGGTCAAAAATCTCGAAATGCGATAGTTATGACTGCCTAATCTACTTCGGGGCCAGCTATCATGCCGTGGTTGTTCAAATTTAAAAAGAGGCATAAAATTTCAGTATCAGACTAAGTTTAACTAGATGACTTTGGATTGGCCGATGTCGTGACTGGCAGAGACATCTCCCTAGTGCTAGTAGCTGGGATTGGCAGCGAAGTTAGGGTTAGCGTTTGAAGTCAAGAGGCTTTCCGATTGCACTACTCGAAGAGGCTCGGCCAGAAGGTGAAGCTGGTAGCTTGGATCGATAGCGTTCGAAGTTAGGAGGCTTTTCGGTTGCTTATGTCTTCAGCTTGGATGACATATTACCCCCAACATATGAACTGACGTAGGATGCTAGATCTACATCAGAAGGTATTATCCTGCTGAGAAGGTATTGTCCATTTTGGCCCCACTTTTGACTATCGAAACGCATGGCTTTACCCTATAAAAGGCACCTCCTGAGAGTACCAAAGACCCCACTATATATATAAGTAGGACTATCCCCTTGACTCTGATACCATATTAATTGTCATGCTCCCGATCTGAGATTGTGAGCCGAGGATCATGGCAACTATCCATATTTATAAAGAACTCTCTCCATAAATATGCAAGGCATTTCAAACAGATATCAAAACAACGTAGTAGTATTTATTAAATACTAAAATCAAAGATTTAAATTTACTAATCAAATCAAATGGTATCCAAATTCAAATGTCTTATATTAAATAAAATTTTATTAAAAATAATAAAAATTATATCTAAGTTCAATAAAATTGATAGTGCTAAATCTCATTTTTAAAAACTCTCTCTCAAAATTAGTGCTCACATTCGTAATTAATTATTTGAATCTAAAAAAAATAAAAGAGATTGGTGATGAGCTTAACAACCCAGTAAGTAATAAACCAACTTTTCAAGATATTTTATAATTTATTTTGAAAGTAAATAATTATTTTTTGAATGATGCATAATTTATAAAATTATATTTTGAACAGTAAATGATTAGAAAATATTATCTATTTTGACCCTGTTTTTGACTTTCAAGCCGCACAACTTTGCCCCATAAAAAAAACCTCCCAAAGATATAGAGGCCTCAATACCGTATAAACGGGAGCAGCCTTGATTCCAATCGTTGTGGGGCTAAATGTCCCTTCCTATAACAGTAATTTAACGATCAAGATAATTTGCCATATTAAAATATTGATCTCTGGATCACAGAGGATCTAAATTGTGCGTCTAGATCTCAAATATTTAAGAAAACGATAATATCTTGTTTGTTGTTTTTAGGTAAAGAAAAAATATATTATAAATATAATAACCAGTACACTCCAAGTCACGGGTACACGTGGCTTCCTAAATATTCCTATAAACCTAGAGCACCATTGAATTTTCACATGCCTTTTGACTGTGACTTTTCGTCGGCGGTGGCAACCACCATCACCGACAACATGGTATTCTGGTGCAGCGAACATCCGTTGCACCTAGCTCACCTGACGGCCGGTGACTCACAATGGCATAGCATGGCCTCCTACAACAAGCGAGCTCTTTTTTAAAATAATATTAAAAAAAAAATTATTTATATAAATAATATAAATTTAAATTTATTTATCAATTTAATATAAAAATGATAAAACATCATTTTGAATGACATTTTATCGTCCACGTCACCCACCCCCAATTTTAACGTAGACTACGTGAAAAAAAATAAAATAAAATAAAAACATCATTTTAAATGATATTTTTAAAAGTACCATTTAAATGGTATTTTTAAAAATACCATTTTAAATGGCACTTTTAAATTTTCTCAAAAAAAAATAAAAAAAATATTCAAAAAATAAAAATTTTAATTTTAAATTTTTTAAAAAATAAAAATTATGATTTTGATAAAAATAAAAATTAATTTTTTATTTCAAATTATCTTTTCAAATTATATTTTTAAAAAAATATATGAAAAAAATTATTGTAAAAAAAATTAAAAATATCATAAAAAATTTAAAAAAATAAAAATTATGATTCAAAATTTAAAGAAAATAAAAATTTTAATTTTAATTCAAATAAAAATCATCATTTCAAATTACAATCTCCTTTCCCAATTAATTTTTTTTAAAAAATATCATAAAAGAAGAAAAAAATTAGAAAAAAATAAAAAAATAAAAATATCAATTTTGAATATATTTTTAAAAATAAAATTTCAAATTTTAATTAAAATAAAAAAATAATTTTAAATTATTTTTTTCATTCAAAATTAATTTTTAAAAAAAAAATCTAAAAAAATCTTAAAAATTTAAAAATAAAGAATACCATAAAAAATGAGAAAAAAATAAAAATTATAATTTTGAATATAAAGAAATAAAATTTTTAATTTTAATTCAAATAACAACCATCATTTCAAATTACTTTCTCCATTTCAAATTATTTTTTTAAAAAAAATATATAAAATAAATAAAAAATATCATTTCAAATTATTTTTTTTATTTCAAATTATTTTTTTTAAAAAATAGTCCACATAAAGAAGTAAAAAATGAGAAAATGTGCCTCACTTGAAATAACTTTAGCATAATTTTACGTTATAATTTCTATAGTCCTTTTAGCATAATTTTTTTCCTCCTAATATTTTGAGATACATTCGAGTATGTGTATCCATATCCGCAAAGCATAATATCTGATCACTTAAAATTAAATAATATAAAATAAAATTAATATTTAATAATATTAAATAGAATAAAAATATCAAGCATACAAAAAATAGTACGATAAATGTTACAAAAATACTAAGTACAAAATCTAAAAAAGACTAAGTCCCACAAGGACATCGTGGTGCCCGTGGTCGCTTGGACCTTCTCAGAAAGGTCCTCGCCGGCTGCTCTTGCTCCTGCTGTGACGGCTCCTCCCTTATATCAGAGGAGGAGGTCTGCTGGTCATACTGCTCAAGAATAACTGATGCTGTCGGATCATCTACGGACTGAACGACCCACTCAACCCTCTCATCTGGATACACGGATGGACCTGAAAAGAAAGTATCATACTCATGTGGCCAACTGATACCCGGTGATGTCATCTGGGGGCTGTAGGAAGAAGAAGGCATTGCCATCTGTGGATCAAAAGATGGTGGCATCTGTGCAGCATCTAATGATGACATCTGTGGAATATGCGGTGATGGCATATGTGAAACATATGGTGATGGCGTATATCTCATATCTGACGCATCGACTGCTCCATACCAAGGCACACAGCTATATGGATCAATACCAATCGCCACTAATATTCCAGAACTTATTCTCTCTATCTCATGCAATATCCGAATCCGTTTGTCCTCATCAGTCGTAGATAAAGCACGACGAGCATCCAACACAAGATCCGACATAGAATCAGTCTATAAAATAAAAATAAAACAGTCAATATACTGTAAAATATAAAATAAAAATATAACACAAACAACATAAACTAATTTTTATAGTCTTACCAAAAGATGCATAGCAGAACTCTTGCCCTCGTATCCGGGAACTGCATACCGAGACTGTCCAATGACTCGCACTGTAATACTAAAAAATCAAGCCATGTAGTCATTGGTATATGAACGATCTCTCAAAATGGGATCACCATGAACAATGTGATCTCGACGTGCATCCTAAATATCGATATACGCTGCATGTGTGATACGCTAGTCAATACGAGCTCTACCTCGTTGATCAATACAATGAAGTCCCTGGCTGGTATCAAACTGCTCTGAGATGTCCTGAATCTGACCAAACTACCGCAGGATATGATTGGAAAGATGCCACTCTACTACATCAAAACAAATAAGTGGCATCCTAGCAGTCCATATGTCATGTCCAACTGTACACATCTGCGGCAATATAGCCAATATCTCATTTGTATATGGCTCCCACAAAAACTGATAGAGTTAAAATAAAAAAAATTAGTAAGCTAAAATTTTAATAGATTATGACAACTGTAAAATGATATTTGTAAAAAATTTAAAATTTATCCGTCTATATGTATCAACTAATGTATCCAACTGGCACCTATAAACCCATGCCACTCTCGTCGATACGTGATGAACGTTGAATGCAATGTTCCATCTGTTTCACAATCTACTCATGTTAAATAAATTTTATCGAATTTAAAATAGTAAGTTTCAAATAATAAAAATAATATTTTTATATCTATATTCCAATGGTCCGTCTAGTCTGAATGGAACATCAGGATCATGCTGCTCTGATGGCATCTCGAGCAACTGGCGTCATAATGGACTGATAGTCAGCATACACTCCCATACCCAAATCTGTAAATTTTAAAAAAATCATACATGATATACTCAATGTCAATATTAAAAATAAAAATTTATAATTCACATACCTGTAATAATACAAGATAACCATCAATTTCGCTCTGATCAACATAAGAATCCCGACACATAGCTCTGTATAGGCAAGCTAGTACTACACTGCCCTAACTGAGTCTATGAGCGAAATCTAAATCCTCTAATAATGGCAAAAACATCAACTTCATCTTATTCGATGAAGTATCGAGTAACAGGATACCACCTAACAACCGCAGCACCTGACCCCTAACATATTGCTACACCATCTCCTCTGGTGCATCATCCGCAATATGAAAATGTCGATAACGATCATCCAAACACTCAATCCTGAGTCGTGAATGATCGAAAGAATATGCATCGGACTCAAACCCTAGCAATCGCTAGCACAAAGCCTGCCACTCCGGAATGGTAAGCATGGGATCAACTTCGGTAACTGGATCGCCATCAACTGGTAGTCCAGTAAGGATGCTGACATCCTGTAAAGTGATGGTCGTCTCATCAAATGGAAGATGAAATGTGTGTGTCTCTGGATGCCATATCTCAAGCAAAGCAGTAATAAGACCAACGTCCATCTGTATACGACCGATCTGATATACTCCATAGAATCTAAGATATCGTAAATAATCCAGTACTCTATGTGGGATGTCCTCTGTCCTCCAAAAGTCAGCATCGGATCGTCGTAGATGAAGGTGTCTAGGAAGGAAACTGTCGGGGCCCGCTGCGGGGGGCCGCCGTCGGGGCGCATTGGCCGTCGCCGGCCGTCTGTCGCCAGTGGCCAAAGAAAAAAAGGGAGAGAGAGAGGAAGAGAGAGAGGAGGGGGCCGGCCAAGGGAAGGGGAGGGCCGGGGCCCGCCGTCGAGGCGTGAGGCCCGCCGTCGGCCCTCTGACGCCAGCAGCCAACGAAAAAGAGGGAGAGAGAGAGAGGAAGAGGGAGAGGAGGGGCCGGCCAAGGGAAGGGGACCATCGGGGCCCGCCGTGGGGGGCCGCCGTCGGGGCGCATCGGCCGCCGCCGGTCGTCTGTCGTCGATGGCCAAAGAAAAAGAAGGAGAGAGAGAGGAAGAGAGAGAGAGGAAGAGGGAGAGGAGGGGGCCAGCCAAGGGAAGGGGAGGGTCGGGGCCTGCCGTCGGGGTGCGCGGCTCGCCGCCGGCCCTCTGACGTCGACGGCCAACGAAAAAGAGGGAGAGAGAGAGAGGAAGAGGGAGAGAAGAGAGAGAGAGAAGAAGAGGAAAGAGAGAGGAGGCAACTCACCACTGTCGGAAGCTCGCTGCCGTGCCGCCGGAGAGGAGAAAATGCCAAAGATTGTTGGAGAAGAGGGAGAAGGGAAAAGAGGGAGAAGAGGGAGAAGAAGAGGGAGAAAATGCCATTCCCTTCGGCATTTTCTTCTTTTTTTTTCTCTTTTTCTTTTTTTAATAGTTTTTTTAATTTTTTTTTAATTTCTTTAGTTATTTTTATGTTATTTTTTAATAAATAAAATTAATTAAAAATGTGGATAGTAATTTGAATGATAATTTTTTATTTTAATTAAAGTTAATTGTTTTTAAATTTATAATTATAATTTTTATTTTTTATCATTTTTTTCCTTTTATTCACTTCTTTTATGGCATTTTTTTGGAATTCAAATTAAAATTTTTATAATTTTAAATTATAATTATAATTTTCTCCCATTTTTATCTTTTTGGTATTTTTTTAGGTATTTTTTTCCTTTATTTATAATATTTTTTAAAAAATTAAATTTAAATTAATTTAGTTATTTGAAATGATGTTTTTTATTTGAATTATAATTAAAATTTTTATTTCTTAAAATTCAAAATTATAAATTTGATTTTTGAATTAGAATTACAATTCCTATTTTTTTTTCAATTCTATTATTTTCCCCTTTTTCTTTTTTTATGGTGTTTTTTATTTTTTTACACCAATTTTTTTTTCTTCAAATTTTTTTTAAAAAAATAATTTGAAATGAAGAAAGTAATTTGAAATCATATTTTTTATTTAAATTAAAGTTAAAATTTTTATTTTTTTAAAATTTTTAATTTTTAATTTTTTTCCACATTTTTTCCTTTTTTTTCACTTTTTTATGGCATTTTTTTATCAAAATTAAATTCAAATTAAAAATTTATTTTTTAAAATTTAAAATTATAATTATAAATTTTTTCTATTTTTTTCATTTTTTCTGTTTTTATGAAATTTTTTTAGGGTATTTTTTTATTTGTTTGGAATATTTTTTAAATAAATTAATTTGAAATGGAGAAAGTAATTTGAAATGATATTTTTTATTTTAATTAAAATTAAAAATTTTATTTCTTTTAAATTTTAAATTATAATTTTTATTTTCTTTTAATTTTTTAAAATTTTTGACTTCTTTATGGCATTTTTTATTTTTTATTATTTTTTATTTTTTTGAATATTTTTTTTAAAAATTAATTTGAAATGGGGAAGAATTTGAAATGATATTTTTTTATTTTAATTAAAATTAAAATTTTAATTTTTATAAAATTAAAATTAAAATTTTTATTTTGTTCATATTTTTTCCTCATTTTTTCTTTTTTTATGATATTTTTAATTTTTTAAATTTTTAAGATTTTTGTTTAGATATTTTTTAAAAAAAAATAATTTGAAAAGAAGAAAATAATTTAAAATTATTTTTTTATTTGAAAGATAATATTCAAATTTTAATATTTTAAAATTCATTCAAAATTAAAATTTTTATTTATTTATAAATTTTTATTTATAAATTTAAAATTTAAAATTTTATTTTTTTCTTTTTTTTTATTTTTTTTGAAGAAAAATTAGAAAACATCATTTTAAATGGTATTTTTAAAAATGTCATTTAAAATGACGTTTTTAAAAATATCATTTTAAATGGTGCTTTTAAAAATATTATTTAAAATAATATTTTTATTTTTTTTTTCACGTAGTCTACGTGAAAATTGGAGGTGGATGACGTGGACGATAAAACATTTTATCATTTTTTATCAAATTAATAAATAAATTAAAATTTAAATTATTTATGTAAATAATTTTTTTTTTATATTATTTAGAAAAAAAACTCTACAACAAGCGGTCATGAATCATGATGCTGAGCGGTGACGAGACTCCAAATCTCTCCCCTGATCAGAGCCATGCATCCAACGCACACCAATGCTTCTGATTTCTCCACGTGGATGGTGGCCTAACGGTCAAGTGTGATCGTTTCGCCTTGGCAAGTGGAGGGGACGGAAGATCTTACATCCGTATGGAGACTTATATGCGAGATAATTGCACCCCTTTTTGTCGCATGTGGAATGGAGTGAAAGGGATAACAATTTCCATAAAACTTCACGTCCTCACCGTCTCTTCGGCGATTCTGGAGGAGGTCCCACGTCATCACGTCGCCGTCGATGACGTCACCGCACAGAAGCCGCGTCGTCTCCTGGAGAAAAGCTCAGATGATCGGTAGGGATTCGGAGAAAGGTCGGTGTCAAGAGGAGTTACGACCTGCCGCCACGTAACCCTTATCTATCCTCCATATCGTACCTTTCCGGAGACGTGTCATTTCTAGGGGATCTATACTGTTATTTCCTGTTTGGCTTTGAACAGACGACGGAAAAAAAAAATTCGAGAACTGATATCACCGTCGCTTCTGCCAGCTGGCAGGGGGATTGTACGGCCGACTTGACCTTTTCTTCTCTCTCCAATCTAGAGGCCAACACGGTCTTAATAAATAAATATATTTATTTAGAATGATGAAAATATTTTTATTTAAACATAAAGTGAAAGGTCCTGCTGGCCCAGTCCATGGACTCCGGACGCATCTAAGCTTAGCATCTATCTCCCACTTGCTGCCCTATAAATTGCCCATGGTCCGAAAAAGACACTCGCTAAAGCACTGCAGAGAGTCTAGGCAAGAGGGGAGTTTTTTTGTTTTCCTCAGGAGATGAGAACAAAAGAAAGGGCTACGTCAAAATAGGGTTAACTTGTGATTTCTTTCAATCTTCATTATTTAAGACAGTTTAAGATATTTTAGACAATTAAAATAGAAGAGGGCAACATCGTGTGCTTGTGAAAGTCACAAAAGAGTGCAATACACGAAGATTGCAGCGCTATTAAATGCCCGCATCCACATGCAACTGGATAATGTGACTTTGAATAGGTTCCCAGACATTTGTTTTCTGTCTTCTTCGGTGAGCTTTTGTTTGTTGAGAGTATATAAAACTCTCTTTATCATCCAAACAACAATTCAAATAGGTATTCTTCTTTTTAGAAACTCAGCTAAAAACCTTTTGTAAATTATTCTTATCATAAGTTGAGCTAAATTATCGTGAACAACTCTACCATGAGACTTGAAAGTGCTCTTGCTTGATAAAAATTATCATAAGCACAGTAAGAAAGTAGGATTAGTTATTTGTCAACATGCTTTTCTAAAAAAAATATTTTTTTATTATTCATAATTTTTAAGTAGAAAATTAAGAATAAATTCTTAGTTCTACTTTCAACTTAAAAGCAGCTCTCCATTTGAATTTTATATAAAAGTAGCTCCCCATTCCAAACATAAATTAAAAGTAACTTTTTATTTTTGGTTGAAATTATCCTTATATCCTTATACAATAAGGCAGTATTCCTTTACAATAAAGCAGTATTACATTATATTAGTACAGTATTTCTTTACAATAATATAATATTATTTTATTATATATTAGTGCAGTATTCCTTTATAATAAGTCGATATTACATTATATTAGTAGAGTATTCTTTTACAATAATATAGTATTACTTTATTATATTATATTAGTACAGTATTTTTTTACAATAAGATAATATTATATTATCATACTGTAGTATTACTTTACAATAATGCAGTATTGTTTTATAATAGTATAACAATATAGTAGTATTTTGTAATAGCGCAGTACTATTTTATAATAGTGCAGTACTATTTTATAATAGTACAGTATTATTTTATAATAATACAGTATTATTTTATAATAGTGTAGTGTTGCTTTTTAATTTCAGAATAATTCGATTATTTTATGCCATTTGGAGAGCTACTTTTAAATTATGTTTCAAATGGAGAGTATTTTTTACTTGAAACTTAAATGGGAAGCTACTTTTAAATTTAAACTCAATTGAAAATTTTTTATTAGTTTATATTTTTTTAAAACATATTTAGTAGGAATAAGACTGGCTCTAAACCATTGCTTTTATTTTATTCTCAAATCAAAATTCAGCCTTAAAGTCAAATGGACAACTAGATATCTAGTTATGCTGGAGGCCACTATGACTATTGTGTTGCAAGGATATAGTTAATAGTATGCAAAGCGAGCTATCGGGTACCAGGTTTAACATGGCACTTCGTGTTAGCTCTTTAAATAGAAAACTTGTATGGAATATGCTTGTATGCACCCACACGTTTCTGGTGTAATTAATTAGGTTCATTTTTTTTTCTAACATGAAAGGAAATGTGGTTGAGTTTGGTTCGAATCCCAGATAAAATTGGAATAAAAAATATAGTATATGCAATAATATTTGCCATCAATGCAGTCAAATATTTAACAATTTTAATCATACATTTTAAGAACACAATAAAAGTAAGGCAATCTATTGAGGAGGTTTTCAAATTTTGGCACATATTAATGAGTATATCTGTTAGAGCCAATCTCATCATATTATGATGCCATTGTTTAACCTACACTAACTTGTTAGTCTGAATTTATTCAATATTTAGGAATAGCTCAAGTCACCAGATATGGAATGAACTACTAATCTACTACAAAAGGGACATTACTTTTTTTTTTTCCAAAGAAAAGATGCCATTAAGCATAGCAACAACTAACTTACCGATGCTTGGCTACACCTTGTGTTGGAAGTCCATTGCTTATCCTTGTACTAGGATTTTATTCCAAGTTTTATTCTATCCCACTTAGAATATATATTCTCTATTCTACTTAGTTATTCTTTATAGAGAGATACAGGGAGAGAATGAGAAGTACCGTCTTTAGTAAGGCATGAAAGAGAGCCTTGTTGTATGACTCAATCTTTTTAATAAAATATTTTTTATCTCTCCTAAATTTTTTCTTCCAACATCTTGATAAACACTTGAACTAAGTCATTAGAGGCATATAATTCTATTTAATTATATTTTATTTATTAAGAATTGGATGTTCTCTTGTCTATTTTATAGGTAATTAGAAGTTTAGATTCATACGATTTAAATTGGATCAGATTTGAGTAAATCAGACAACCAACTCCCATTACAGTGTGAATGCGACTTAAAGATTAAGGATCAAGAAGCAACCTCTCCAATAAAATGTTCAAATTAGAAGATCAATGAAATCAAGTGTGAACATGACTTAAATTTCAAGAACTTAGATTAAAAGATCACTCTTTCTGAAGATCCAAGTTTGAATGTGACTGATCAACAGAGGAGAAGAATATGAAGATCTAAAGGTCTTTATTTATGCTCCCACCTCTCTTTTCATAAAATCCTAGCCTTCTCTCTATAAATACACCCCAGCACTCCTTTTTCAATCCATCATCCCCCTTGTGGGGTTCTTCATCTTCTCCTCTCTCTCTTCCTTCTCCTCTCCTCTATCAAAGCTCTTCTCTTTCTCTCTTTCTATCAAGTCAATGCCTAAGTTTCTCTCCAAGCTGCTGCCCCCATCTCTCTTTCTCTCTTCTTCATAAGTCTAGAGGAGGTACTAACCCTAGCATGACATCATGTTCTTCCATAGATCCATTCTCTATATCCTAAGAACTCTAGGAGAGGTCTTAACCCTAGCATGCCTTCCATCAAATCTAGGAGAGATTTTAGTCCTAGTACTACTATCCTTTCCATATTTTCATATCCTCTTCTATCTACCTTTCTTCTTTAAAGTTTCTAGACCAAGCTTTCTAATTATCCTGGCACTATCTGTACAGAAAAAGACGAAGGATTCAAAGATGTGCATCCTGAAGGAGGAAAACTGCTTTTCCTCATAGGATCTTCCAGATTTTACCAAATCTAGGGCGGAATAAATTTAAAATTTTTTTATCCTACATATATTTCAGATCTAAATCTCTAGATCTAATCTTATTATCTGATATTTTAAATCTAAAATTAAATCTAAAACTATGATGAAAGAAGAAATACCTCAAGGATAATCTGATTACCCTGTAGATGATCTCTGCACAGCCCGAGGTTCTAATGTAGCCACGCAAGCGCCTGACCTCTATCGATATCCACTCAGGCAGGACCTGGAACGTCTTCTCCTCATGATTCTATGCTCCAAAAATCAGATCTAAATCTGATTAGAAAGATCTTCAAAAATCTTCCTGAAGTTGGAGCAGCAGCCTGTCGAAGAATTCCTATAGCCTTCTGTTCCAGGCGTCACCACGCCTTGGATCTTTGCCAGATGGATGTCCAACTCTTTGGACGTGAAGAGGGGAGGAAGGAGAGTAGGGAGGATGTAGAGAAGAGGGGAGAGGGCTACAGTTATTGGGTTTTGTGCATAAAATATCTTCTTCCTCGAAACCTTAGGCGTAGCAGGGTTTATATAGATCCTGTATGTTGCGCAGTGCCACATCATTCAACCAATTAGAAAATTTCAATAAATTCTGAAAAAATTCTGATTGGTGGAGTGATGTCATTTGATCATATCAAATAAGAACCCCACTCTCTCTCTTAAGTTGGCACCAACATTGGATAAGCTCAAGCAAGGTGGCACCAAAGAGTCCATGTTTATCAGGACTCTTTGGTTCTTATCCATTTGGGGCACCCACTTTAATCCAATTGGGCTCATGTCATAATCTGATTATGGCACCCAATTCAATTGAATTTTGGCATGTGGATACTCTACAAAAATCCTCCAATGAGCTCTCTTCAGTTTAAGACCCATATGTCAACATTTGACAGATGTCCTAAAATGAAATTGACAGGTGACAGAAATTAGCAGGTGCTTGTCTTAAATTCATCTCATGAATTAAGACAAATCTTTTCTGAGCTGGACAAGCTTCATTTAGACTGAGAAAAATCTTCCAAAGATTCTTTGAGTGAGTCAATCATATTTGGCTCAGTAGAGATAGAAAAAATTACACGAGGAGAAAGTTAGGCTCAATCGAGTGCTAGCACGATTTTCTTGAACCTAATTAGATCTAATCCAAATCAATTGGGTTAGCCCAATTGATGACATCCAGACCTAACCCTTGTTTGTATGACCCAGTTAGGTTCAATTCCATATGATAATGAGATATGTCATGATCTCATCATCGACATCATCGAAAATCCTTTCGATGGACCAGAACTCTTCTGATTCAGACAATTAGAATTGTTGCTCCTAGATTGATTTTGATGATTACAAAGCAGATTGAAGGGATACAAATATTTTAAATTGAAAAAATCTTTATGCTCTTCAGGGGCAAAATCATAATTTTACTAAAATTCTGATTTGATAGTATCATTTGGTAGAACAAATGATTTGTAATCTATTGATGAAAATTTCATTATTTTTGGACTTATATTTTTGAAGTTATGAAGGTTTGAAGTGCATGAGTCGACTCATGAGTCAACTCATGGCACAATGAGCTGATTGGCATGCAAAAATTTTCCTTGGCACGCTGGATTTTTGGCTTGGCATGACCTGTGAGTCGACTCATGAGTCGACCCACAAGGCATGAGTCGACTCATGAGTCGACCTCTGCTGATTTGAGCCAAAAAATTCCAGAAACCAAATCTCTGGTCTTTGCAACAGAGGTCGACTCATGAGTCGACCCCTGAAGCATGAGTCAACTCATGAGTCGACCCCTGCGATGGAAAATATCCGCAACGGCTAGTTTTTTGTCCATTTTAATTGCCTTTTATGCTTCCTAAAAATGCTCTAACGGCTCTTTTTCTGCCTAATATGTTTTCTCTTGTTTCTTAATGCTATAAAAGGTTTCTAAAGGTGAAAGAAAAACGAAGGAACGAGATACACGAAAGAAAAGAAAGAGAATCCACAATCTACAAGAGAGAGACAAGAAATCTACAATATACACGAGAGATTGTGAAAGAGAAAAGGAAGAGCGTTCACAAGGGCATTCAAGAGCATTCAAAGAGAGGATTTTTTAAGCCTATTTTTCAAACTTGAACAAGAGCTCTTTCAAAGTCTTCAAGAAGTCTTCAATCAAGTTCATCTTCTCCTTAAGCATTCATCTACCTTGAGAAAATCCAAAAGGGGATTCTTCATTTGAGTAAAGTATTTTTATTGTTATATTCGCTCATTTAAGGAGCTATTCTTGTATTTATAAATACTCTAAACTGTCTTACTCTTTGTGAGTAGTTGTTTTTATTTTTGGAGGGTTTCCAAAACAAGAGAAGGTTGATCCGAACCTGAAATCGGAGTATTTTGGATTGGCTTGTACCCGAGAAACAAGTGGACTAGCTTGGGATAGCTAGTGTCGGAGTTTTCGACGTTTGTATTCAGGTTGAATACAAGTATAGTGGATTAGAATTCCCAAGTAGGAGCTTGGGGAGTGGATGTAGGTGCAAGGTTGGCACCGAACCACTATAAATCCTTGTGTTTGTGGTGTGCTTTATTGTTTCGCTTTATTTCTTTATTATATACTTGCATTCTTGCTTTAGGTAATTTAATCTTGATTTAAAAGACCTTCTTCTCATTCATCAAGTTTTAACAAATACTGTTCATAAGTAATCAGTTGAGCTTAAAATATTTAGAAACCCAATTCACCCCCCCTCTTGGGTTGCATAGCTAGGCAACAAGTGGTATCAGAGCCCGGTGCTCTAGCCCTTCTTTAATCTAACAATCAAAGAGCCAAAGATCTATGGCAACCCATGTCGGTACTTCTCTAGCCGAGGGGCAATCTACCAACCGACCTCCACTTTTCAATGGGTCTAATTATACCTATTGGAAAGCTCGGATGAAGATATTCATACAAGCACTCGACTATGATATGTGGAGTATCATAGTGAATGGTCCTCACACACCCACCAAGATTATAGATGGTGAGGAGTCAACCAAACCCGAGAAAGAATGGGATGAGGTTGATAAGAAATTGGCACAATTAAATGCTAAAGCTATGAATGTTCTTTACTGTGCACTAGATGCAAATGAATTTAATCGCATTTCTACTTGTGCATCTGCTAAAGAAATATGGGATAGGTTAGAAGTAACCCATGAGGGAACAAGTCAAGTAAAAGAGTCTAAAATAAACATGCTTGTACATAAATATGAATTGTTTAAAATAGAGCATGATGAGTCCATAACTGCTATGTTTACTCATTTTACTGATATAATTAATGGTTTGAAGAGTCTTGGCAAATCTTATACTAACAGTGAGCTAGTAAGGAAGATTCTCAGGTCATTGCCAAGAACTTGGGAAGCCAAGGTGACTGCCATCCAAGAAGCAAAGGACTTGAACACTCTACCTCTAGAAGAGCTTCTTGGATCCTTGATGACTCATGAACTTAGCATGAAGCAACATCAATAGGATGAAGTCAAAAAAAAAAGAACCATTGCCCTCAAATCCACAGCGTCACCTGATGATGAAACGGATGACTCTGAAGATGAAGAACAGGATGAAGAGATGGCACTCATCACCCGGAGATTTAAGAAGTTTCTAAGAAAAAGGAAACAAGGGATGAGAAAGAAGTCATTCACAAAAGGAGAACAAGGCAAAGAGAAAGAGAAAGATCAACCCCTTATATGCTACGAGTGCAAGAAGCCGGGACATTTCAAATTCGAATGTCCACATGTTGCTCCTAGATTGATTTTGATGATTACAAAGCAGATTGAAGGGATACAAATAATTTTAAAATGAAAAAGTCCTTATGCTCTTCAAAGACAAAATCATAATTTCACTAAAATCCTGATTTGATAGTATCATTTGATAGAACAAATGATTTGTAAACTATTGGTGAAAATTTCATTATTTTTGGACTTATATTTTCGAAGTTATGAAGGTTTGAAGTGCATGAGTCGACTCATGAGTCAACTCATGGCACTATAAGCTGATTGGCACGCAAAAGAAATTCCCATGGCACGCTGGATTTTTGGCTTGGCATGACCTGTGAGTCGACTCATGAGTCGACTCATGAGTCGACCTCTGCTGATTTGAGCCGAAAAATCCAGAAATCAAGACTGTCTGGTCTGTGCAACAGAAGTCGACTCATGAGTCGACTCCTATAGCATGAGTCGACTCATGAGTCGACCCCTGCGACGGAAAATATCAGCAACGGCTATTTTTTTGCCCGTTTTAATTACCTTTTATGCTTCCTAAAAATCCTCTAACGGCTCTTTATCTGCCTAAATTGTTTTCTCTTGCTTCTAATACAATAAAATGCTTCAAATGGTGAAAGAAATTGCAGATTAAATAGCAGATCAAACGTGAAATCAAAAACGAGAAAAACAGAAGAGAGAGGATCCGAAATCTGCACGAAAAAGCCTGAGATCAACGAGATATTTGAGAGAAAAAGAAAAGAGGATCCAAAATCCACACGAGAGATTGTGAAAGAGATTCAAGAGCTTTCAAAGAGAGGATTTGTCACGCCTATTGTTTCAACTTTGATCTAGAGATCGTTCAAAGCTTTCAAGAGATCTTCAATCAACGATCAACCTCTTCTCAAGCATTCATTCAAGCGTTCATCCATCTTGAGAAAATTCAAAAAGGGTTTCTTCATTTGAGTAAAGTTTTAATTGTTATATTCGCTCATTTAAGGAGCTGTTATTGTATTAATCTGTGCTCTAAATTCTCTTACTCTTTGTGAGTTTTTGTTCTTGTTTTTGGAGGATTTCCAAAACAAGGAAAGGTTGATCCGAACCTGAAATCGGAGTGTTTTGGGTTTACTTGTACCCGGAAAATAAGTGATCTAGCTTGGGATAGCTAGTGTCGGAGTTTCTGACATTTTGTATTCGGGTTGAATACAAGTATAGTGGAGTGAAAATCCCAAGTAGGAGCTTGGGGAGTGGATGTAGGTGAAAGGTTGGCACCGAACCACTATAAATCCTTGTGTTTGTGGTGTGCTTTATCGCTTCACTTTATTTCTTTATTATATCCTTGCTTTCCTGCTTTAGGTAATTAATATTGAATTAAAATCTTTATCTTGTTCATCATAAGTTATTAATTAAGTCTAAATTTTTAGAAACCCAATTCACCCCCCCTCTTGGGTTGCATAGCTGGGCAACAAGTGGTATCAGAGCCCGGTGCTCTAGCCCTTCTTTGATCTAACAATCAAAGAGCCAAAGATCTATGGCAACCCATGTTGGTACTTCTCTAGCCGAGGGGCAATCAACAAACCGACCTCCACTTTTCAATGGGTCTAATTACACCTATTGGAAAGCTCGGATGAAGATTTTCATTCAAGCACTCGACTATGATATGTGGAGTATCATAGTGAACGGTCCTCACACACCCACCAAGATTATAGATGGTGAGGAGTCAACCAAACCCGAAAAAGAATGGGATGAGGTTGACAAGAAATTGGCACAATTAAATGCCAAAGCCATGAATATTCTTTATTGTGCACTAGATGCAAATGAATTTAATCGCATTTCTACTTGTGCATCTGCTAAAGAAATATGGGATAGGTTAGAAGTAACCCATGAGGGAACAAATCAAGTAAAAGAGTCTAAAATAAACATGCTTGTACATAAATATGAATTATTCAAAATAGAGCATGATGAGTCCATAACTGCTATGTATACTCGTTTTACTAATATAATTAATGGTTTGAAGAGTCTTGGCAAATCTTATACTAACAGTGAACTTAGCATGAAGCAACATCAAGAGGATGAAGTCAAAAAGAAAAGAACCATTGCCCTCAAATCCACAACTTCACCTGATTATGAAACAGATGACTCTGAAGATGAAGAACAGGATGAAGAGATGGCACTCATCACCCGAAAATTTAAGAAGTTTCTAAGAAAAAGGAAACAGGGGATGAGAAAGAAATTCACAAAAGGAGAACAAAGCAAAGAAAAAGAGAAAGATCAACCCCTTTTATGCTACGAGTGCAAGAAGCCGGGACATTTCAGATCCGAATGTCCACAACTGAAGAAAGGTCCAAAGAAGTTCAAAAAGAAGGCAATGATGGCGACTTGGAGTGCGAGTGATGACTCAAGCTCCGATGAAGAAACCTCTACAGAACAAGCCAATCTGTGCCTGATGGCACACGAAAATGAGGTAACTTCTGAATCCACTAGTGATTTTACTTTTGAAGAATTGCATGAAGCCTTCTATGATTCAATTGATGAATTAAAGAAACTAGGAAAGAAAAACAAAGAACTGAAATTGAAAAATCAGTCCTTAGTAAAACATGCTGAAAACCTTTCAATTGAAAAATCCACCTTGATTCAAAAAAATCAAAACTTAAAGAATGAAATTAACAAGCTGAAATCTATAGTAGATAAGTTCACCTTAAGTTCAAACAAACTAAATATGATCCTTGATAATCAGAAAGCTATATATGATAAGGCTGGACTTGGCTATAAACTCCTGAAGAAACAAAAATTTCTGAAGGATATTTATGTAAATTATTCAAGTAACAAGTCTACAAATATTACTTGTTTCAAATGTGGAAGAATAGGACATAAATCATACACATGTCTTATTAACAAATATGCAAACACAAAGAAAATATGGGTTCCAAAAGGAACCATTTTGACTAACCTAAAAGGACCCAAGAAAGCTTGGGTACCTAAGACAGAAATCCGATCTTTGCTTGCAGGTGTGTCTAGCAACCCAAGGAGGAAATAGGAAATGGTATCTTGACAGTGGATGCTCGAGACACATGACTGGTGATGAATCACAATTCATCACGCTTGATGCTAAGGATGGAGGGATGGTCACCTTTGGAGATAATGGAAAAGGAAAGATCATCGGGATAGGTAACATTGGTATCACTCCCTCCAAATACATTGAGAATATTTTATTAGTTAAAGGTTTAAAGCATAACTTACTTAGCATTAGTCAATTCTGTGATAAAGGGTATAAAGTAATTTTTGAATCATCTGTTTGCATTGTGACTAGTCCTATTAACGATGGCATTAAATTTATAGGACATAGGCATGGCAATATTTATATGGTAGATTTGAATGATTTAGCCAAATTAGACATGCAATGCCTAGTATCCTTGAATGCTAAAGTTAATGAAACTAGTTGGCTGTGGCATCGTAGACTTGCACATATTAGCATGCATTCTCTTTCAAAATTAATTAAGAAAGATTTAGTTCTCGGTTTGCCAAAGCTGAATTTTGAAAAGGATAAAATTTGTGATGCATGCCAATTAGGTAAACAAACTAGAGTTTCATTTAAATCCAAAAATACTGTTTCAACTTTTAGACCTCTAGAGCTCTTACATATGGACTTATTTGGACCAACAAGAACCACTAGTCTAGGAGGAAAATGATATGGATTTGTAATAATAGATGATTACTCTCGTTTTACTTGGGTTTTCTTTTTGGCTCATAAAAATGAAACTTTTCATATTTTCACTAAATTTCATCGAAAAGTCACTAATGAAAAAGGGTTTTCAATTCAAAATATTAGAAGTGATCATGGAACTGAATTTGAAAATCAAGATTTTGAAAATTTTTGTGATGAAAATGGAATTGGCCATAACTTCTCTGCTCCTAGGACACCCCAACAAAATGGGGTAGTTGAAAGGAAAAACAGAACCTTAGAAGAAATGGCCCGTACCATGCTTTGTGAAAGCAACCTTCCAAGATATTTTTGGGCGGAAGCAATTAACACAGCATGTTACATTTTAAATCATGCTTTAATTAGACAATTTTTAAAGAAAACCCCCTATGAACTTTGGAAAGGAAGAAAACCAAATATTGCATATTTTCATGTTTTTGGTTGCCGATGTTTTGTATTAAATAATGGCAAAGAAAAATTTGATAAATTTGATGCAAAATCAGATGAAGCAATCTTTCTAGGTTACTCCTCTACTAGTAAAGCTTTTAGAATTTTCAACAAAAGAACTTTAGTAGTTGAGGAGTCCATACATGTTGTCTTTGATGAAACTAACGATCTTCCTTCAAGGAAGAATGAGGGTGTTGATGATGCAGATCCACTAATAGAAGGTATAAAGGAAATCACTCTGAAAGATTCAACAACTCCAGAAGACAAAGATCAAAAAGACGAACAAAATGAGAGAGATGAAGAAACTCAAGAACAACCTCAAGGTACAAATGACCTACCCAAGGAATGGAGGTATGTTCACAACCACCCTAAGGAGTTAATTATTGGTGACCCTATGCATGGAGTAAAAACCTGTTCTTCACTAAGAGATGCAGTTAATAATTGTGCTTTTGTATCTCATCTTGAACCTAAAACTTTTGAAGAAGCTGAAAATGATCATAATTGGATTAATGCTATGCAAGAGGAACTTAATCAATTTGAAAGAAATAATGTTTGGACCCTAGTATCAAGACCTAAAGATTATTCAATAATTGGCACAAAATGGGTCTTTAGAAACAAATTAGATGAGCATGGAAATGTAATTAGAAATAAAGCAAGACTGGTTGCTAAGGGATATAATCAAGAAGAAGGAATTGATTTTGATGAAACCTTTGCACCTGTTGCTAGATTAGAAGCTATTAGACTTCTATTTGCATATGCTTGCTTTATGAAATTCAAGTTATTTCAAATGAATGTTAAAAGTGTATTTTTAAATGGATATATTGCTGAAGAAGTATATGTAGAACAACCCCCTGGATTTGAAAATCATGCTTTTCCTAATCATGTCTTTAGATTAAATAAAGCTTTATATGGATTAAAACAAGCACCTAGAGCATGGTATGATAGGCTAAGCAAATTTCTACTAAATAATGATTTTTCAAGAGGTAATGTAGATACAACCCTATTTATTAAAAGAAATCAAAATGATATGCTAGTTATACAAATTTATGTTGATGACATAATTTTTGGGTCTACTAATGAATCCCTTTGTCAAGACTTTGCTAAGCTTATGCAGGGGGAGTTCGAGATGAGCATGATGGGAGAACTCACCTTCTTCCTCGGACTCCAAATCAAACAATCAAAAGAGGAAATCTCCATCACCCAAAGCAAGTACACCAAGGAACTACTCAAAAGATTTGGAATGGAGAACTGCAAACCAATTGGCACACCAATGAGTCCCTCATGTAAGCTTGACAAGGATGATCAAGGTAAATGTGTAGACTTAAAATACTATAGAGGTATGATTGGCTCATTATTATACTTAACTGCAAGTAGGCCTGATATCATGTTTAGTGTTTGCTTATGTGCTAGATATCAATCTAATCCTAAAGAATCTCATTTGAATGCTGTTAAAAGAATCCTTAGATACTTAAATGGTACTCAAACTCTAGGGTTATGGTACTCTAAGGACTCACAAATTGATTTATTAGGATATTCAGATGCTGATTTTGCTGGATGTAAATTAGATAGAAAAAGCACAAGTGGAACTTGCCAATTTCTTGGAGTTAACCTAATCTCATGGTTTAGCAAGAAATAAAATTCGGTGGCAATGTCTACGGCTGAGGCCGAATACATTGCAGCCGGAAGTTGTTGTGCTCAAATCTTGTGGATTAAGCAACAACTCGAAGACTTTGGAATCAAACTTAATGAAACACCAATAAGATGTGACAACACAAGTGCCATAAATCTATCTAAAAATCCAATTCAACACTCAAGATCCAAACATATTGAAATAAGACATCATTTATAAGAGAACATGTTCAAAATAAAAATATAATTCTTGAAATGTTTGCACTGAAAATCAATTAGCTGATATCTTTACAAAGGCCCTTAGTGAGGATAGATTCTGTGAAATTAGGAGAAATCTAGGAATTCTAGATCCATATGCCTAAATTCTCTCTCAATTTCCAAGAATTGATGTCAAATATTCTTAGAGCTCAATTTTCAACATCTACCCTGGTCTCAAAAGCTCAAATTTATCTTTCTAAAAACTTATCATTGAGCAAAATTCCTTCTCCCAAAAGTTCGAATTTTTTTGGAATTTATTCATATTTTTTCTGAATTTCTGAACTTCATGAGTCGACCCCCATGAGTCGACTCAATGGCAAACTTGTAAATCCCACCAACTTCCATCGGGTTCATTGTTTTTATACTGAATCCCTGTTCGTGAGACGACTCATCTTCTCATCATCCTCCTTCCAAGAGCCGTCTTCTCCAATCCTTTTTGTTCCAAATCCAAGGATCCAATTCGAAGCAATTCTCCCTCCTCCTCTCCACCAAAAATCGCCACCTTGAAAAAGATTTTCTGTGCTTTCTCGCATTGCTTGGCGCGGTTGGAACGTGCCCTAGCACTTTACCGAACTTCCAAAATTCACTTCTTTTCTCCACCAAAATCCTTCTTCACTCTCTTGTGATCCCTCCTCCACTCAATTCAAGTCTCCTTGCCTGCTACTATAGTGGATATGGCTCCAAAGATGAAGCTTTCCCAAAGAAGAAAGTCAATCCGTGAGCTTGAAGAAATTGTCAGAAAGAAAAGGCAAGCTGGTCAGTCTTCCAGTGCTCCCACTCTAGTTTCAGTACCTGCTCAAGGTCCCTCTCAATCCTCCATGAGCCCCAGTGTGAATCCTCTTTCTGATAGAAAAGTAGAAACCGGGAAGAATATAGATTTTCGATTCTTTGAGAAAGAAGGCTTTACTTTTGCAAGTAAAATTAAAAACCAAGGATGGGAACTCTACTGCTCCCTTAAGGAAGTCACCTATGTTGACCTAGTTAGAGAATTCTACCAGAACCTACATTATGGAAATGGGTCAGTGACTTCAACAGTCAAGGGAATTGATATCTGCTTGGATTCTAGGATATTGGGAGAAATACTTCAGTTGCCTAGTGAAGGATACTCATATATGGAACTCCCAATTAAAGAAGAGGGGATCAGAATTATTTTAGGAGAAACCTATTCAGAAAGTTTAAACAAATTGGAAGCAAAGATTCTGTCCATTGAGATGAGGGTCCTGCATCAGATTGTAACAAAGCTATTCTTTCCTAGGAGTGGTAGGCATGATCTACTGTCTGGCAGAGATGTATGTATCATGTTTCATGTCATCACTCAGACCCCCCTGAACCTTCCTGCACTTATGATAGAGGCCATGAGAGAAACTTTGAACAGATCCAAGGCACACTTGCCTTATGGTATGGCCCTTACTAGAGTATTTAGGAGGTTTGGAGTTAGCTGTGAGGGGGAAGCACCTACCAAGCTATCTCATGTGGACACTTTCAACCAACACAGCCTGCACAGAATGGGAATTACAAAGACTGATGGTGGTTGGATTAAGGGCTCTGAAGAAAGAACTGAGGATAGAGCTGAAACAAGAGCTGAAGACAGAACTGAAGGCAGAGTAGAAGAAGAAGGTCCATCTTCTCCTGTACATGATTTCAGGGCAGCATCACCAGATACACAGTTCATTCCTGATACAGAGGTTGGCCCTTCAGAGTTTACTAGGATGCCCATACCAGTGTATCAGCCAGAGACCAGAGCACATCCATCAGAGTTCAGACTGACTGACGATCAGATCGAGCATATTTCACAGCGTGTGACTTCTTTGCTGTCTAGCCAGTGGAGTAGTACTTCTTTTGTACCTGGAGCTTCCTCTTCTGATCAGACCATTACTCCCTACATCTCCACTGTATTTCAGATGATTTCAGATCAGTCCATCCAGATTCAGCAGCTTGAGGACACAGTCTGGAGATTGACTGGCAGAGTTCTAGACTTGCAGGGGCAAGTCCTTGCTTTGGCCCATCCCAAGCCATAGGAGTCAACTATTGAGGTCACAGACCTCACTGCAGAGGCTGGAAGGCTCAGAGGAGCACTAGAAGGTGGATATGAATTATTGAGGAAAGAGATCCAAGGATCGAGTGAGCATGCTACCACTCAGTTCACTGCTCTACTTCAATCTGTTTCCAGAGCATTGAACGTACTTGATTCCATCCGACTCACCCTTTCTGTTCAGTCCTTAGCATCTCAGCGTTCTCAGCCTCCCAATTCTTCTCACTCTCCTGCTCGTGCCAGAGGCAGACGGGATAGAGGACGTACTTCTGCTAGAGATCCATCAGCTTCTCATACCATATCTGATGACTCCGATCCATGACTTATCTTGATCATTACTAGATCCTAGGTGTTAGTATCTTGTTCTAGGATCTGTACCTTGGGGCCATGTATTAAAAATTAGCTGGTTGATTTTTATAATATGAACTATGTATTGAAATAATTATGATATTAATGGAATCATCTTTTACTTATATTTCTACCTTTTGTAATGATATTGATCATATTTTGGTCATATATATTCTCCTTGTTGAAATATTGTCTTCTCTTTATTGTTTGCTGTTGATAATTGCTATATTAAGGGGGAGCAAACTTCTATGATAAACTCTAAAAGGAGAGAAATTAAAGAATATTTCAGAAAAAAAAAAGTTAACCATGTCTGATGATGTCAAAAAGGGGGAGAAAGTAAATAATTAAACAAAAAGCAACTCGCAACTCATCAAAAGCAAAATCTTAATTAAACAAAAAGCAAGCAACTCATTAAAAGCAAAACCCTAAATTATGAGAAAAAGGGAGAGAAATTAAACAAAAAGCTACTCATCAAAAGCAAAACCTAAAAGCAAAACCCTAAATTATGAGAAATTTGGCATCAAACAGTAATTTGGCATCAAACAGAAATTAAACAAAAAGCAATTCAATTATTGAGCAATTAAAGAAAAAGCAACCCATCAAAAGCAAAATTACAAATTATGAGAAATTAATTGAAGAATTTAAAGAACAATACCAAAAGTACAATGCTAAGTATAATACAATTATATAACTTTTAAATTACTTCTTTACATATGCTCTGATTTACTTTAAAAATTTAAATATGCTCTGATATATTTCAAAATTCAAACTTGCTCTGATACATCTTTTGAAATTTACCTTGATACATCTTAAGAAATTTGACTTACTCTGATACACCCTAAAATTTCTTTTAACTTGCTCTGATACATGATAAAATTTAATCTGATACAGTGTGAAAGTTTCTCTGATATATTATAACACTTGCTCTGATACAGTGTGAAATTTTCTCTGATATATTATCAAATTTACTCTGATAACATTGCAAAAATTATTTTTCTTGCTCTGATACATTGCAAAATTTATTTCTTTTCTCTTGCTCTGATATATCTTAAACTCAAAATGATCTAATACCCTTTTCAAATCTTTAAGAAAATGGACAAACTATTTTTGCATAAATATTACATGCCAAAAGAATCATACTCTTTTCAAGCATATACACCTATAATGCATTCTTTTGAAATTAGTGATTCACATAAATATTTTTGTTCAAATATTTTGTCATCATCAAAAAGGGAAAGATTGTTGCTCCTAGATTGATTTTGATGATTACAAAGCAGATTGAAGGGATACAAATAATTTTAAAATGAAAAAGTCCTTATGCTCTTCAAGGGCAAAATCGTAATTTCACTAAAATCCTGATTTGATAGTATCATTTGATAGAACAAATGATTTGTAAACTATTGGTGAAAATTTTATTATTTTTGGACTTATATTTTCAAAGTTATGAAGGTTTGAAGTGCATGAGTCGACTCATGAGTCAACTCATGGCACTATGAGCTGATTGGCACGCAAAAGAAATTTCCATGGCACGCTGGATTTTTGGCTTGGCATGACCTGTGAGTCGACTCATGAGTCGACCCATAAGGCATGAGTCGACTCATGAGTCGACCTCTGCTGATTTGAGCCGAAAAATCCAGAAATCAAGACTGTCTGGTCTGTGCAACAGAAGTCGACTCATGAGTCGACTCCTGTAGCATGAGTCGACTCATGAGTCGACCCCTGCGATGGAAAATATCAGCAATGGCTATTTTTTTGTCCATTTTAATTGCCTTTTATGCTTCCTAAAAATCCTCTAACGGCTCTTTATCTGTCTAAATTATTTTCTCTTGCTTCTAATGCAATAAAATGTTTCAAATGGTGAAAGAAATTGCAGATTAAATAGCAGATCAAACGTGAAATCAAAAATGAAAAAAATTGAAGAGAGAGGATCCGAAATCTGCATGAAAAAGCCTGAGATCAACGAGATATTTGAGAGAAAAAGAAAAGAGGATCCAAAATCCACATGAGAGATTGTGAAAGAGATTCAAGAGCTTTCAAAGAGAGGATTTGTCATGCCTATTGTTTCAACTTTGATCTAGAGATCGTTCAAAGCTTTCAAGAGATCTTCAATCAACGATCAACCTCTTCTCAAGCATTCATTCAAGCGTTCATCCATCTTGAGAAAATTCAAAAAGGGTTTCTTCATTTGAGTAAAGTTTTAATTGTTATATTCGCTCATTTAAGGAGCTGTTATTGTATTAATCTGTGCTCTAAATTCTCTTACTCTTTGTGAGTTTTTGTTCTTGTTTTTGGAAGATTTCCAAAACAAGGAAAGGTTGATCCGAACCTGAAATCGGAGTGTTTTGGGTTTACTTGTACCTGGGAAACAAGTGATCTAGCTTGGGATAGCTAGTGTCGGAGTTTCCGACATTTTGTATTCGGGTTGAATACAAGAATAGTGGAGTGAAAATCCCAAGTAGGAGCTTGGAGAGTGGATGTAGGTGCAAGATTGGCACCGAACCACTATAAATCCTTGTGTTTGTGGTGTGCTTTATCGCTTCACTTTATTTCTTTATTATATCCTTACTTTCCTGCTTTAGGTAATTAATATTGAATTAAAATCTTTGTCTTGTTCATCATAAGTTATTAATTAAGTCTAAATTTTTAGAAATCCAATTCACCCCCCCCCTCTTGGGTTGCATAGCTGGGCAACACCACAACTAAAGAAAGGTTCCAAAAAGTTCAAAAAGAAAGCAATGATGGTGACTTGGAGTGCGAGCGATGACTCAAGCTCCGATGAGGAAACCTCAACAGAACAAGCCAACCTGTGCCTTATGGCACACAAAAATGAGGTAACTTCTGAATCTCCTAGTGAATTTACTTTTGAAGAATTACATGAAGCATTCTATGATTTAATTGATGAATTAAAGAAACTAGGGATGAAAAACAAAGAACTGAAATTAGAAAATCAGTCCTTAGTGAAACAAGCTGAAAACCTTTCAATTGAAAAATCCACCTTGATTCAAGAAAATCAAAGCTTAAAGAATGAAATTAACAAGCTGAAACCTATAGTAGATAAGTTCACCTTAAGTTCAAATAAATTAAATATGATTCTTGATAATCAAAAAGCTGTATATGATAAGGCTGGACTTGGATATAATCCCTTGAAGAAACAAAAATTTCTGAAGAATATTTATGTAAATTATTCAAGTAACAAGTCTGCAAATATTACTTGTTTCAAATGTGGTAGAATAGGACATAAATCATACACATGCCTTATTAACAAATATGCAAACACAACTATAAAGAAAATATGGGTTCCAAAAGGAACCATTTTGACTAACCTAAAAGGACCCAAGAAAGCTTGGGTACCTAAGACAGAAACCTGATCTTTGCTTGCAGGTGTGTCTAGCATCCCAAGGAGAAAACAGGAAATGGTATCTTGACAATGGATGCTCGAGACACATGACTGGTGATGAATCACAATTCATCATGCTTAATGCTAAGGATGGAGGGATGGTCACCTTTGGAGATAATGGCAAAGGAAAGATCATCGGGATAGGTAACATTGGTATCACTCCCTCCAAATACATTGAAAATGTTTTGTTAGTTAAAGGTTTAAAGCATAACTTACTTAGCATTAGTCAATTTTGTGATAAAGGGTATAAAATCATTTTTGAATCATCTGTTTGCATTGTGATTAGTCCTATTAACGATGGCATTAAATTTATAGGACATAGGCATGGCAATATTTATATGGTAGATTTGAATGATTTAGCCAAATTAGACATGCAATGCCTAGTATCCTTGAATGCTAAAATTAATGAGACTAGTTGGCTATGGCATCGTAGACTTGCACATATTAGCATGCATTCTCTTTCAAAATTAATTAAGAAAGAATTAGTTCTTGGTTTGCCAAAACTGAATTTTGAAAAGGATAGAATTTGTGATGCATGCCAATTAGGTAAACAAACTAGAGTTTCATTTAAATCCAAAAATACTGTTTCAACCTCTAGACCTTTAGAGCTCCTACATATGGACTTATTTGGACCATCTAGAACCACTAGTCTGGAGGAAAATGATATGGCTTTGTAATTATAGATGATTACTCTTGTTTTACTTGGGTTTTCTTTTTGGCACACAAAAATGAAACTTTTCATATTTTCACTAAATTTCATCGAAAAGTCACTAATGAAAAAGGGTTTTCAATTCAAAATATTAGAAGTGATCATGGAACTGAATTTGAAAATCAAGATTTTGAAAATTTTTGTGATGAAAATGGAATTGGCCATAACTTCTCTGCTCCTAGAACACCCCAACAGAATGGGGTAGTTGAAAAGAAAAATAGAACCTTAGAAGAAATGGCCCGTACCATGCTTTGTGAAAGCAACCTTCCAAGATACTTTTGGGCGGAAGTAATTAACACAGCATGTTACATTTTAAATCATGCTTTAATTAGATAATTTTTAAAGAAAACCCCCTATGAACTTTGGAAAGGAAGAAAACCAAATATTGCATATTTTCATGTTTTTGGTTGCCGATGTTTTGTATTAAATAATGATAAAGAAAAACTTGGTAAATTTGATGCAAAATCAGATGAAGCAATCTTTCTAGGTTACTCCTCCACTAGTAAAACATTTAGAGTTTTCAACAAAAGAACTTTAGTAGTTGAGGAGTCCATACATGTAGTTTTTGATGAATCTAACGATCTTCCTTCAAGAAAGAATGAGGGTGTTGATGATGCAGATCCACTAATAGAAGGTATGAAGGAGATCACTCTGAAAGATTCAGCAACTCCAGAAGACAAAGACAAACAAGATGAGAGAGGTGAAGAAATTCAAGAACAACCTCAAGGTACAAATGACCTACTCAAGGAATGGAGGTATGTTCACAACCACCCTAAGGAATTAATTATTGGTAATCCTATGCATGGGGTAAAAACCCGTTCTTCACTTAGAGATGTAGTTAATCGTTGTGCTTTTGTATCTCATCTTGAATCTAAAACTTTTGAAGAAGCTGAAAATGATCATAATTGGATTAATGCAATGCAAGAGGAACTTAATCAATTTGAAAGAAATAATGTTTGGACCTTAGTATCAAGACCTAAAAATTATTCAATAATTGGCACAAAATGGGTCTTTAGAAATAAATTAAATGAGCATGGAAATGTAATTAGAAATAAAGCAAGACTGGTTGCTAAGGGATATAATCAAGAAGAAGGAATTGATTTTGATGAAACCTTTGCACCTGTTGCTAGATTAGAAGCTATTAGACTTCTACTTGCATATGCTTGCTTTATGAAATTCAAGTTATTTCAAATGGATGTTAAAAGTGTATTTTTAAATGGATATATTGCTGAAGAAGTATATGTAGAACAACCTCCTGGATTTGAAAATCATGCTTTTCCTAATCATGTCTTTAGATTAAATAAAGCTTTATATGAATTAAAACAAGCACCTAGAGCATGGTATGATAGGCTAAGTAAATTTCTACTAAATAATGGTTTTTCAAGAGGTAATGTAGATACAACCATCTTTATTAAAAGAAATCAAAATGATATGCTAGTTATACAAATTTATGTTGATGACATAATTTTTGGGTCTACTAATGAATCCCTTTGTCAAGACTTTGCTAAGCTTATGCAGGGGGAGTTCGAGATGAGCATGATGGGAGAACTCACCTTCTTCCTCGGACTCCAAATCAAACAATCAAAAGAGAGAATCTCCATCACCCAAAGCAAGTACACCAAGGAACTACTCAAAAGATTTGGAATGGAGAACTGCAAACCAATTGGCACACCAATGAATCCCTCATGTAAGCTTGACAAGGATGATGAAGGTAAAAGTGTAGACTTAAAATACTATAGAGGTATGATTGGCTCATTATTATATTTAACTGCAAGTAGGCCTGATATCATGTTTAGTGTTTGTTTATGTGCTAGATATCAATCTAATCCTAAAGAATCTCATTTAAATGCTGTTAAAAGAATCCTTAGATACTTAAATGGTACTCAAATTCTAGGGTTATAGTACTCTAAGGACTCACAAATTAATTTATTAGGATATTCAGATGCTGATTTTGCTGGATGTAAATTAGATAGAAAAAGCACAAGTGGAACTTGCCAATTTCTTGGAGTTAACCTAATCTCATGGTTTAGCAAGAAACAAAATTCGGTGGCACTGTCTACGGCTGAGGCCGAATACATTGCAGTCGGAAGTTGTTGTGCTCAAATTTTGTGGATTAAGCAACAACTCGAAGACTTTGGAATCAAACTTAATGAAACACCAATAAGATGTGATAACACAAGTACCATAAATCTATCTAAAAATCCAATTCAACACTCAAGATCCAAACATATTGAAATAAGACATCATTTTATAAGAGAATATGTTCAAAACAAAAATATAATTCTTGAATATATTTGCACTGAAAATCAATTAGCTGATATCTTTACAAAGGCCCTTAGTGAGGATAGATTCTATGAAATTAGGAGAAATTTAGGAATTCTAGATCCATATGCCTAAATTTTTCTCAATTTCCAAAGAATTGATGTCAAAAACTCTTAGAGCTCAATTTCCAACATCTATCATGGTCCCAAAAGCTCAAGTTTATCATTCCAAAAACTTATCTTTGAGTAAAACTCCTTCTCCCAAAATTTTGAATTTTTTTGGAATTTATTCATATTTTTTTTCGAATTTCTGAACTTCATGAGTCGACCCCCATGAGTCGACTCAATGGCAAACTTGTAAATCCCACCAACTTCCAACGGGCTCATTGTTTTTATATGGGTTACTGTTCGTGAGCCGACCCATCCTCTCATCTTCCTCCTTCCAAAAGCCATCCTCTCCAATTCCTTTTGCTCCAAATCCAAGGAACTAGTTCGAGGCACTTCTCCCTCCTCCTCTCCACCAAAAATCGCCACTTTGGAAAGGGATTTTTCGTGTTTTCTCCCATTGTTTGGTACGGTTGGAGCGTGCCCTAGCACTCCACCGTTCTTCCCAAATCCACTTCTTTTCTTCACCAAAATCCCTCTTTACTCTCTTGTGATCCCTCCTCCACTCATTCACGTGTTTTTCCAAGTCTCCTTGCCCTGCTATTGAAGTGAATATGGCTCCAAAGATGAAGCTTCCCCAAAGAAGAAAGTCAATCCGTGAGCCTGAAGAAATTGTCCGAAAGAAAAGGCAAGCTGGTCAGTCTTCTAATGCTCCCACTCCAGATTCAGTATCCGCTCAAGGTCCTTCCCAATCATCTCAAAGCCCCAGTAAGAACCCTCTTTCTGATAGAAAAGTAGAAACCGAAAAAAATATAGATTTTCAGTTCTTTGAAGATGAGGGCTTTACTTTTGCTACCAAGATTAAAAACCAAGGATGGAAAATCTACTGCTCCCTGAAGGAAGTCACCTATGTTGACCTAGTTAGAGAATTCTACCAGAATCTACATTATGGAAATGGGTCAGTGACTTCAACAGTCAAGGGGATTGATATTTGCTTGGATTCTAGCATATTGGGAGAAATTCTTCAGTTGCCTAGTGAGGGTTACTCTTATATGGAACTCCCAGTAAAAGAAGAGGGGATCAGAATTATTCTAGGAGATACTTATTCAGGGAGCTTAAATAAATTGGAAGCAAAGATTTTGTCAATTGAGATGATGATCCTGCATCAGATGGTAACGAAGCTCTTCTTTCCTAGGAGTGGTAGGCATGACTTACTTTCCAGCAGAGATGTATGTATCATGTTTCATGTCATCACTCAGACCCCCCTGAACCTCCCTGCACTTATGATAGAGGCCATGAGAGAAACTTTGAATAGATCCAAGGCACACTTGCCTTATGGTATGGCCTTTACTAGAGTATTTAGGAAGTTTGGAGTTAGCTGTGAGGGGGAGGCACCTACCAAGCTATCTCATGTGGACACTTTCAACCAACACAGCCTGCACCGAATGGGATTTACAAAAACTGATGGTGGTTGGATCAAGGGATCTGAGGAGAGAGCTGAGGAAAGAGCTGAAGAGAGAACTGAAGATAGAGCTGAAGACAGAGCTGAAGGCAGAGCTGAAGAAGAAGGTCCATCATCTCTTGTACATGATTTCAGGGCAGCATCACCAAATATCCAGTTCATTCCTGATACAGAGGCTGGCCCTTCAGAGTTTACTAGGATGCCCACACTAGTGTATCAGCCAGAGAGCAGAGCACCTCCATCAGAGTTCAGACTGGCTGACGATCAGATCGAGCAGATATCACAGCGTGTGGCTTCTTTGCTATCTAGTCAGTGGAGCAGTACTACTTTTGCACCGGGAGCCACTTCTTCTGATCAGACCATGACTCCCCACATCTCCACTGTGATTCAGATGATGTCAGATCAGTCCATCCGGATTCAGCAACTTGAAGACACTGTCTGGAGATTGACTGGCAGAGTTCTTGACTTGCAGGGGCAAATCCTTGCATTGGCCCATCCTCAGCCACAGGAGTCTACTATTGAAGTCACAGACCTCACTGCAGAGGCTGGAAGGCTCAGAGGAGCACTAGAGGGAGGATATGAGTTACTGAGAAAAGAGATCCGAGGATCGAGTGAGCAAGCTTCCACTCAGTTCACTGCTCTACTTCAATCTATTTCCAGAGCATTGAACGTACTTGATTCCATCAGACTCACCCTTTCTGTTCAGTCCTTAGCCTCTCAGCGTTCTCAGCCACCCAGTTCATCTCGCTCTCCTGCTCGTGCCAGAGGCAGACGGGGTAGAGGACGCACTTCTGATCCATCAGCTTCTCATACCATATCTGATGACTCCGATCCATGACTTTGTCTTGATCATTACTAGATCCTAGGTGTTAGTGTCTTGTTCTAGGATCTGTATCTGGGGGCCATATATTGACAATTAGCTGGTTAATTTTTATATTATGAACTATGTATTGAAACAATTATGGTTTTATGGAATCATCTTTTACTTATTTTTCTACCTTTTGTACTGATGACGATCATATTTTGGTTATATATATTCTCCTTGTTGAAATATTATCTTCTCTTTATTATTGTTTGCTGTTAATAATTGCTGTATTAAGGGGGAGCAAACATCTGTGATAAACTCTAAAAGGGGAGAAATTAAAGAATGTTTCAGAAAAAGGAGGAGTTAACCTGGTTTGATGATGTCAAAAAGGGGGAGAAATTAAAGACAAAGCAATCCATCAAGAAATTAAACAAAAAGCAATCCATCAAGCAATTAAGGAGAAATTATTAAATAAAAAAATTAAAGAAAATGCAATCCATCAAAAGCAAAACTATAAATTATGAGAAATTAATGAATTGAAAATTTAAAAGAATAATATCAAAAGTACAATGCTAAGTAACTTTTAAAATTACTTCTTTACATATGCTCTGAATTACTTTAAAAATTTAAATATGCTATGATATACTTCAAAATTCCAAATTGCTCTGATACATCTTTTGAAATTTTATTTACCTTGATACATCTTAAGAAATTTAACTTACTCTGATACATCTTAAAATTTTTTAATTTGCTCTGAGACATTATAAAATTTGCTTTGATACATTGTAAAATTTTGCTCTGATACATTGTAAAATTTTCTCTGATACACTATAAAATTTGCTCTGATACATTGTAAAATTTTCTCTGATACATTGTAAAATTTTTTCTGATAACATTGTAAAATTGTTTTTCTTGCTCTGATACATTGTAAAATTTATTTTTCTCTTGCTCTGATACATCTTAAACTCAAAATGATCTAATACACTTTACAAATCAACTCTTAAACATGTTTTGGCACACATAATTATTTTTTGTATCAAAAGCAATTAAAGCACATAATTATTTTTTGCTCTGATGCTAAAACTAAAATGAGAAAATTTTCAAAATACAGCTTAATCTGATAACAAAAATAAATTTTTTGCTCTAACACCAAAATCACATAATCCAATGAGCATATTTTTAAATCTTTAAAAAAATAGACAAACTATTTTTGTATATGACCATTTATATCACATGCCAAAAGAATCATACTCTTTTCAAGCATATACACCTATAATGCATTCTTTTGAAATTATTGATTCACATAAATGCTTTTGTTCAAATATTTTGTCATCATCAAAAAGGAGGAGATTGTTGCTCCTAGATTGATTTTGATGATTACAAAGCAGATTGAAGGGATACAAATATTTTAAATTGAAAAAGTCTTTATGCTCTTCAGGGGCAAAATCATAATTTTACTAAAATCCTGATTCGATAGTATCATTTGGTAGAACAAATGATTTGTAATCTATTGGTGAAAATTTCATTATTTTTAGACTTATATTTTTGAAGTTATGAAGGTTTGAAGTGCATGAGTCGACTCATGAGTCAACTCATGGCACAATGAGCTGATTGGCACGCAAAAGAAATTTCCATGGCACGCTGGATTTTTGGCTTGGCATGACCTGTGAGTCGACTCATGAGTCGACCCATAAGGCATGAGTCGACTCATGAGTCGACCTCTGCTGATTTGAGCCGAAAAATCCAGAAATCAAGACTGTCTGGTCTGTGCAACAGAAGTCGACTCATGAGTCGACTCCTGTAGCATGAGTCGACTCATGAGTCGACCCCTGCGATGGAAAATATCAGCAACGGCTATTTTTTTGTCCATTTTAATTGCCTTTTATGCTTCCTAAAAATCCTCTAACGGCTCTTTATCTGCCTAAATTATTTTCTCTTGCTTCTAATGCAATAAAATACTTCAAATGGTGAAAGAAATTACAGATTAAATAGCAGATCAAACGTGAAATCAAAAATGAGAAAAACTGAAGAGAGAGGATCCGAAATCTGCATGAAAAAGTCTGAGATCAACGAGATATTTGAGAGAAAAAGAAAAGAGGATCCAAAATCCACACGAGAGATTGTGAAAGAGATTCAAGAGCTTTCAAAGAGAGGATTTGTCATGCCTATTGTTTCAACTTTGATCTAGAGATCGTTCAAAGCTTTCAAGAGATCTTCAATCAACGATCAACCTCTTCTCAAGCATTCATTCAAGCGTTCATCCATCTTGAGAAAATTCAAAAAGGGTTTCTTCATTTGAGTAAAGTTTTAATTGTTATATTTGCTCATTTAAGGAGCTGTTATTGTATTAATCTGTGCTCTAAATTCTCTTATTCTTTGTGAGTTTTTGTTCTTGTTTTTGGAGGATTTCCAAAACAAGGAAAGGTTGATCCAAACCTGAAATCGGAGTGTTTTGGGTTTACTTGTACCTGGAAAAAAAGTGATCTAGCTTGGGATAGCTAGTGTCGGAGTTTCCGACATTTTGTATTCGGGTTGAATACAAGTATAGTGGAGTGAAAATCCCAAGTAGGAGCTTGGAGAGTGGATGTAGGTGCAAGATTGGCACCGAACCACTATAAATCCTTGTGTTTGTGGTGTGCTTTATCGCTTCACTTTATTTCTTTATTATATCCTTACTTTCCTGCTTTAGGTAATTAATATTGAATTAAAATCTTTGTCTTGTTCATCATAAGTTATTAATTAAGTCTAAATTTTTAGAAATCCAATTCACCCCCCCCTCTTGGGTTGCATAGCTGGGCAACACCACAACTAAAGAAAGGTTCCAAAAAGTTCAAAAAGAAAGCAATGATGGCGACTTGGAGTGCGAGCGATGACTCAAGCTCCGATGAGGAAACCTCAACAGAACAAGCCAACCTGTGCCTTATGGCACACAAAAATGAGGTAACTTCTGAATCTCCTAGTGAATTTACTTTTGAAGAATTACATGAAGCATTCTATGATTTAATTGATGAATTAAAGAAACTAGGGATGAAAAATAAAGAACTGAAATTAGAAAATCAGTCCTTAGTGAAACAAGCTGAAAACCTTTCAATTGAAAAATCCACCTTGATTCAAGAAAATCAAAGCTTAAAGAATGAAATTAACAAGCTGAAACCTATAGTAGATAAGTTCACCTTAAGTTCAAACAAATTAAATATACCTGGTGTCTCCATACCGTAGACTCAAGACACATCTATCCTAAGGAAGCGATCGTACACCAACCTTCCGGATCGATCACCATCTTCGTGATGATCCTATGGTCAGGAGCTGTTTATGAGTTAGTTATGTAAATTCATGTCTTAAATTTTCAACTCTTGAAAATATGAATTTACATTCCTACTAACTCAAAGGATGTATCATAGATCAATGTACACAATGTGATAGAAGAATAACCCTTTTATTCATTTATAGTCAAAATTATAAAATTGCCTTTAGATTTGTACAGAAATGTGTCAGCCGATCTGGCATCTAGGGCACACATCTAACAAACTCCCACTTAACCTAATGCCAATTGACTACATATCTAAGTCCCATCTTCTCAAAGTGGGCTTCGATCTTCTACTGGCCTAATGGCTTTGTCAGCGGGTCTACTACATTATCTGTGGAGTCGACTCTCTCGACATCGACATAATTTTTTTTGAGGTAATCACGGATCAGATGGAATTGCCGCTCGATGTGCTTGGACTTATGGTGAGACCTTGGCTCCTTAGCTAGGGCTATGGTGCCATTATTGTCGCAGTAAAGAGGTATGGCATCCGATGACATCACTCCAAGCTCTGCGATAAATTTTTTATACTAGAATGCCTCCTTCACAGCTTTCGATGCAGCAATATACTCTACCTTTATGGTGGAATTAGCAATCACTGTCTGCTTGAAACTCTTACAGCTGACTACACCACCATTGCAAATGAACAAACTCCCAGATGTCGACTTTCGATCATCTATATCAGACATAAAGTCTGAGTCTGTATATCCCTGAATCTAGAGTTCTCCATTCCCAAAGACTAGAAACATATCCTTAGTCCTTCTCAAATATTTAAGGATACATTTCACAGAAGTCCAGTGCTCTTCGCCTAGATTTGACTGATATCTGCTTGTGACACTCACAGCATGGGCTATATCAGGTCATGTACATAGCATGGTATACATGAGGCTCCCTATTGTCGAAGCATAAGGGATCTTACTCATGCGTTCAATCTCCTCAGGTGTGCTATGGTACATCTTCTTGGAGAGATGAATGCCATGTCTAAAAGGTAATAAACCTCTTTTAGAGTTTTCCATGCTAAACCTTTTTAGCACCTCCTCTATGTACATCTTCTGTGAAAGTTCGAGCATCCTATTTGGTCTATCTCTATAGACCTTAATATCCAGTATAAAGGATGCCTCTTCTAGATCTTTCATAGAGAACTCTTTAGACAACCATACTTTGACTGAGGTCAACATGAAAATATCATTCCCAATCAGGAGGATGTCATCTACGTACAATACGAGGAAGACAACTGCACTCCCACTGACCTTTTTGAACACACATGGTTCCTCCTCATTCTTGATGAAATCAAACATTTTGATGACATCATTGAAACGAGCATTCCAACTCCGAGATGCTTGCTTAAGTCCATAAATGGACCTTTGCAGCTTGCAGATCCTGTGATCATCATCACTGGATGTGAAACCAAGCGGCTATTTCATATAAATATCTTTCTCAAGATATCCATTTAAGAACGCCGTTTTTACATCCATCTACCATATTTCATAATCGAAATAGGCTGCAACAGCAAGCAATATGTGGATGAATTTTAGCATGGCTACGGACGAGAAGGTATCCCGATAGTTAATGCCTTCGCGCTGACTATAATCTTTCACTACGAGCCTAGTCTTGAATGTCTCCACATTCCCATCTGCACCTATCTTTCTCTTGAAGATCTATTTACACCCAATAGGTACAATACCTTCAGGTGGATCTATCAAGGTCCAGATTTGGTTTGAGTGCATCGAGTCAATTTCTGATCTCATTACCTCTAACCATTTCTCAAAGTCGATATCTGATATTGCCTCATCATAGGTCTTGGGATCATTACCATGAACCCCATTTCTCGTGAGGAATATTTCCTCTACATCCTCTTGTATGGTACCTAAGTACCTTTCAAGAGGATGAAAAACCCTAGTCAATCTACGAGGTGGAAGAAGTTATGTTAGGATTGGTTCTGATTGATTTGGTTCCTCAGGTTCTTTAGCTCGTTGCTCTTGGGAGACATTCTCCTTGAGCTTAATTATTCTTCCGATGCCACCATCTTGAATAAACTATTTTTCAAAAAAAATAGCATTTCGACTCACAATCACATTGTGGTCTTTCAGAATATAAAAATAGTATCCTAATGACTCTTTAGGATATTATATGAATCGAGCTCTAAAAGATCTGAACTCTAACTTGTTCGCCTGTTGTCTCTTGACATGAGCCGGACAACCTCAAATTTTGAGATGATTCAGACTTGGCTTCTTACCATGCCATATCTCATATGGTGTGGTAAGAATGATTTTAGAGGGAACCCTATTCAATACATAAATTACTGTCATGAGATAATGTCCCCAAAGAATTTTGGAGAGGTCCGTGAAGCTCATCATGGAATGGATCATATCTAATAGGATCCGATTTCTCCATTCTGAAACTCCGTTGAGTTGAGGTGTTCCAGGTGGAGTCCATTGAGAGACTATACCATTATCCTTAAGATAGTCTAGGAACTCCTGACTAAGGTATTCACCTCCTCGATTTGATCGAAGAACCTTAATGGGCTTTCCTGTTTGTTTTTCTCCCTCATGTCTGAATTCTTTGAACCTTTCAAAAACTTTAGACTTGTGTTTCATTAGAAACACATATCCGTACCTATACATATCATCGGTAAAGGTAATGAAGTAGACATAGTTGCCTCTAGCCAGCACATCAAATGGGCCACACATATTTGTATGTACTAGGGCAAGTAGGTCTGTGGCCCTTTCCCCATGTCCGACAAAAGGAAGCTTGGTCATTTTGCCTTGAAGGCATGATTCACAAACTGGATATGACTCGAAAGTCAACAGATTCAATAGTCCGAATTTCTCCAATTTGTTATCCCTGTCTTTCGCTATATGACCTAGCCTTAGGTGCCACAGATACTTATCATTTAGACTATCTCTAGGCCTTTTAATTCTTATGGCATTCACATTTTGCTCGATATTAAATACAGATACATCAACATGTAACTGATAGAGACCGTTAATGATAAAATTATTTGTAACTTTATTATTTTCATAAAAAATGTTACAATGGTCCTTATGAAAACTAATCACATAGTTTTTTTATGCTAAACATGAAACAAAAATCAAATTTCTGCTTGCTGCAGGCACATAATAACAGTCTCTTAAAAATAAATCTAATTCTAACGGTAATCACAGAGGGTAGGTTTTCAAGGCTATGGCAGCAACTTTTACTCTATTTTCGATGTGTAGAATCATCTCTCCATCCCTCAGCCTCCTGCTCTCCTCAAGACCCTGCATAGAAGTGCATAAATGAGCACTAGAACCAGAGTCAAGCACCCAACTAGATGCAGAAGAAACCGTAAGGTTAGATTCTAAAATGAGCATACCTTCAGGGTGGCCAGGTACTGAGGACAGTTCTGCTTCCAATGGCCGTCTGATTGGCAGTGAAAATATTTTTCTTTATCTGCAGTCTTCTTCTTCGGTTCTGTCTTCTTCTTCTTGTCATCCACCTTCTGCTTCTTCGCAGACTTCTTTTTCTTTCCAAAAGACTTTCTCTTGGAAGAATTTGCTCCACAGTAAGAACTGAGCCTTTTGAACCCTTCATAGAAAGCTCAGCCGTAACCAGCATGTTCATTAACTCGGCCAAGGTACATTGCATAGAAGTTCATGATGAACTGACCATATGCATCGAACAAGGACTGAAGGATCACATCAATCTGAAAATCCTTGTCTAAGATGATACCGAGCTTCTCAAGCTCCTCAAGATCCTTGATCATTGTCAAACAATAATCTTGGACTGATTGTCCATCACGCATTTTGGTCTTAAAAAGTCTTTGACAGACTTGATACTTGGCCGCGCGACTCTGTTCACCAAACAACTCTTGTAGGTGAGCCAACATTTGGTGGGTAGTCAAAATATTCTCATGTTGGCACTGTAAGTCATCTGACATTGCACCCAATATGTAGTACCTTATTTTGTTATCATCATCCATCCACTTTTTCAGAGACACTCTCTGTTTAGCAGTCGGACGTACTGGTATGGCAGGTGGATCCTGGTCCAAGATATAAGTCAATTTTTTGAAATTCAGAATAATTCTGTAGTTCCTCAATCAGTCTTTAAAATGGGGTCCAGTCAATCTGTGGGTGTCTAATATTTTGGTCAGGGGGTTTGAGGCAGACATATTTTCTGTAGAGAGTTAAAAGTTTTTAGTTAGATTTTGTAATCAGACTCAATTAATTTATTTAGGATTTTTGTTTTTAAACAAATTAGGCTCCCATTATTTTTTCAGATCCCTACACTCTCTTGCTAGAGATGTAAAAATCTCCTTGATCAGTAATTTCTAGTAGGTGGTGCGGGCTCACCAACTGGCTCACCACCTCACCTAACAGTTATTGGTGATGGGTCAACCGATGAGTGGATAACTCTTATCCAATGATTCTCTAATCACGGTGCACCTAAATCTTGGTCTCTAATTCATGAAGCTCACCGTGTCCGAGATATTGCTCCAATTCTAAGTTAAGCCAAACTCACTATTTGTACGAACTAGATTCCTGATTGGGTCCCTCACCATATCCGAAATATTGAGCCCAACCCATCCTCTAATTCGTAGCATCCAATGCCTAATGGACATGATTGCATCTTTCTAGTGCAACTGAGCCACTGTAACCAGTCAAGAACAATCAACCCCGGGAAGGACCCACACATCCACAATGGTGGAAGATCTAGACTTAATATTTTCTTAGGAAGATTTGATTTAGGTCTCATTAAACTTGACTTGACATAGTCATAACAATTATGACTAACCTAGTGGCATGGGTTAGCTCGAATTGTTAGCCACCTCTAATTAGAATTGAGTCGATACATATGGCCAGGTAAGTGAGACCGATGGAAGGGATATGCCATTAAGTCGACAAGAATGCATTCGAGTCGAGTAGCTCCCAATTAAAAATCAGTCGGTCACATCTGCCCAACTTACCTTAGACACCAAATTATCGAACTAGAACTAATTGGGTTAGCCTACAATCCAGGCTCTAACCACTGAGCCAAATTAGGTCTTAACTTGATCGAGTCACATCTAAATATGATTCGACCTTGACCCAGACTTAATCCTATTAGGCTGGTCAATTATTAGCTTTCATGATCCCACCTAATCAACTCTTGATTCAGTTTGATCAACCGCTAGACCTAATTGAGCTACCCAAGCCCGAACCCAATTTTATGAAAATATCTTAGATCTAAAATTTTCAATTTTAGACCTAACTTAATTTTATAAGCTTAATTTATTAATTAAGTTTGGGTTCATAAAGAAAGCATGTAAAATAAATCTTTAGGTTTCAGGAACTAGGGTTTTGCAGAAAAGTAAGTTTTGATTTTTGATTAAGGATGAACGTGTGGCACCCCTACACGTCATATAAACACCCCATTGAATGGGAAGAGAGGGTATTAAAATCCTACTTTGTTCTTATGACTAGACGGTCATGAGGAACACCTTAATCAAAAATATAAATTTAACTACAAAACTAGTTAGATCTAAATTAACATATCACATATACAATTTAAGATCTAACTAATACATGCTTTGCATACATCTCATGTATCAAAAATTAATCTAATTAATATGCTTTCAGATCTGATACATCACATGTAATATCTAAAAAATAAGATTTAAATTGAACTATTCAAAATTAAATCTATTCTAGATAAGTTACTAGAATAATTCTATAACTAGTCTAGGCATGCAGCAGATCAATTTTATGAAAAAATTAAAATTTTATTTTCCATTTTTTGATCTGATTATAATACTTATATCATCAAAAAAATAGATAATAAATTAGATTTAATTTATATTTTAATCTCATTAAAACATAAGACTATTCATGGATTCAACTAATCCTAGTCTAGTCATGCATCTTATGCATGTTAGATCTTCTTAGATTTAATTTTTTAAATATTTTAATTTTAGATCCTATCACATCTGATGTGACATTTGAAATCTTTAATATCAAATAAATAAAAATTAAAATCAGATTTAATTAGATCTGAAACAGAGCCAACAACCTGGCTCTGATACCACTTGAAGGAGGAAAACCGCTTTTCCTCGTAGGATCTTCCAGATTTCACCAAATCTGGGGTGGAATAAATTTAAAAATTTTTTATCCTACATATATTTTAGATCTAAATCTCTAGATCTAATTTTATTATCTGATATTTTAAATCTAAAATTAAATCTAAAACTATGATGAAAGAAGAAATACCTCAAGGGTAATCTGATTACCCTGTAGATGATCTCTGCACAGCCCGAGGTTCTGATGTAGCCATGCAAGTGCCTGGCCTCTACCGATATCTACTTGGGTAGGACCTAGAATGTCTTCTCCTCACAAATCTATTCTCCAAAAATCAGATCTAAATCTGATTAGGAAGATCTTCAAAAATCTTCTTGAAGTTGGAGCAGCAACCTGTCGAAGAAGTCCTGCAGCCTTCTGTTCCAGGCGTCACCACGCCTTGGATCTTTGCCAGATGGATGTCCAACTCTTTGGACGTGAAGAGGGGAGGAAGGAGAGCAGGGAGGATATGGAGAAGAGGGGAGGGAGTGGCAGCTATTGGGTTTTGTGCATAAAATAACTTCTGCCTCGAAACCCTATGCGCAGCAAGGTTTATATAGACCCTGTATGCTGTGCAGTGCCACATCATTCAACCAATCAAAAAATTTCAATAAATTTTAAAAACATTTTGATTAGTAGAGTGATATCATCTGATCATATTAAATAAGAACCCCACCCTCTGTCCTAAGTTGGTGCCAACATTGGATAAGCTCAAGCAAGGTGGCGCCAAAGAGTCCATGTTTATCAGGACTCTTTGGTTCTTATCCATTTGGGGCACCCACTTTAATCCAATTGGGCTTATGCCAAAATCTGATTATGGCACCTAATTCAATTGGGTTTTAACATGTGGACACTCTACAAAAATCTTTCAATGAGCTCTCTTCAGTTTAAGACCCATATGTCAACATTTGATAGATGTCCTAAAATGAAATTGGCAGATGACAGAAATTAGCAGGTGTTTGTCTTAAATTCATCTCATGAATTAAGACAAGCCTTTTCTGAGCTGGACAAACTTTATTTAGACTGAGAGAAACTTTTCAAAGATTCTCTGAGTGAGTCAAATCATATTTGGCTCAGTAGAGACAGAAAAGATTACACGAGGAGAAAGTTAGGCTCAATCGAGTGCTAGCACGATTTTCTTGAACCTAATTGGATCTAATCCAAATCAATTGGGTTAGCCCAATTGATGGCATCTAGACCCTAACCCTTATTTGTATGACCCACTTAGATTCAATTTTGTATGATAATGAGACATGTCATGATCTCATCATCGACATCATCAAAAATCCTTTCGATGGACCAGAACTCTTCTGATTCAGACAATTAGAATGATCGATCATCAATATCATTCTAATTACTCCCAAAATCCATCAGTGACACCTAGCAGTATATGGTGGCAACCCATCAGAACTGAAGATGAACCTCTCGGTGCAGCTACCTGTGTGATTGAGTTCCTCTATCATGAGTTCCGACTGAATTAGGATTAAGGTGAACTCATCAAACCCAACATCAGTCATATGAGTTAATCGATCGATCTGAATCCGATGTGAAACCTTAATGAAAAACTCTTTTCCATTATTTCACTCTACCATGGCCATGGGCTTAAGAACACGATCTTTCAATTATCATAGGACTACTCCTCTCATCTACCGAGGTTGATAGATCCCATCTTGGTGCGACCTAGTTCCTATAATGAATATGCTACAGCCAACATACACCTCAGGGTTCCGAATGGCTAGGAGATCGAGTTATGATGTAGTCAAACTATAACACACTCAAGGTGAACTGTCGATGCATCTCAGGTCAAAGAACTAGACACACAACTGCAGCATCGAGCTAGTCATTGACGAGAAGGTAGACTTCCTTATGATTGCTCAAAGTGGTCACGCTTAGTACTCTCATTCTCAACAAATACCTGTACTCTCACTCTGGTGTCTCCACACCGTAGACTCAAGATACATCTACCCTAAGGAAGCGATCGTACACCAACCTTCTGGATCGATCACCATCCTCATGATGATCCTATGGTCAGGAGCTGATTATGAGTTAGTTATGTAAATTCATGCTTTAAATTTTCAACTCTTGAAAATATGAATTTACATTCCTACTAACTCAAAGGATGTATCACAGACACAATGTACACAATGTGATAGAAGAATAACCCTTTTATTTATTTATAGTCAAAATTATATATTTACCCTTAGATTTGTATAGAAATGTGTCAGCCGATCTGGCATCTAGGGCACACATATAACACATCCATCATTGGGTGCAGCGAGAAGATCAACTTGATTTTTTTGTTCTTGTATCAAATTTTTATTTCTTTTTCATTGTATGCTTCTTTATTTGATTAATAAAAAATATTTTTATTATAATCTTCATATTTTATTCTTAGTTTCTTGTAATCTACTATTTTTTTAATTTATATTTTTAAAAAAATCAGCCTAAGATCCCTATGGATACGATTTCGACTCATCTTATCTACATAGTAGTGAGTAAAGTTAATTTTTATGTGCTATGATACGCATCAAATTTTGACGTCATTACTGAAGATCTTGACATGATTATTTTAAAAAAAATAAAAAAATTAGAAAAAAATATATTTACTACTGTATTTTTCTAGTTGATTATTTTCTTCTATTACACTCTTATTTTTTATGCTTTATTTTATTGATTGCTAATTTTTTTATTGATAATTAATTTACTTTAATTACTTAATTACTTTTTATTTATTTTTATAAAAATTTTTATCTTATATTGCTTTTCATGATAGATTTACTGCTCTCTAGCTAGATTACTTTATTTGCATACATAAATTTTTTTTTTATATTCTATAGCCTAGTGATTTACTATATTTTATATCTTAAAATAATTTACTGCTTTATATAATTAGTGATTCTCTATTTTTTAAGTAGATTAGATTCCTTACTTTTTATTTAGATTACATAGTTATCTTTTATTCTTAACTGTGAGATTATCTTATTTGCAAAGTTAAATAGTTATCTTTTTTATTATTGCTCATTATTCCTAGTGATTTGCTGCTTTTCATAGCTTAGAATAATTTATTATTTTAAAAATAAATTTGATTTATTATATTATTTGTAGATTACCTACTTGACTTTTAATCTTAGCATTATTATTTTCTATTTAGTTAGATTCACTAAATCTTCTCATACCTAATTAACCTAATTTAAAACTTATCTCTTATTCCTTCTTGCTTAACAATAACATAAAATAAAAAGAATATAAAGATACCACATAATACTTGACTAATATAAATAAACTAATTAAATCTTAAAAGGTACTTAACATATTTGGATACCTTTTCTTTTTGCATTACATATTTTTATAAAACACTTTAAGGACACTTAACCTAATTAAACATGATAAGGTGGGGATTTGATCACTATTTCTTGGTCCATAAATCACAATCCTACATTTATATTCACCTAAGCCTCTAACTTAAAATTAATTAAATGTTGGCGTCTAAGGACTCTTGAGCTCAATAGGATAAGGAACCCTAAGAGTTAGATCGGGTTAAGGTTGATCAGTTTAATTGATGTCTAGGAAAGTGGTTCAGAGATTATATCTCGAAGGAAGATGGTTCATTAATTGGTTCCATTTGTTGATTTAGCTAATTTAGTTGGTGTCTAAAAAAAACAACGGAGGGACCTCCACTAACCTTACACTTATCTGACTAGTTGAGTGGCTAGTCTTTTACTTGGAGTATTCGAAAGTGATTTTGACAGTTAGGAGCTATCTAAATCTGGGATAATCTTAGGATATAGTTGGCTTGATTGCATTACTTATTTGAAAAATCAAAAAAAATAATTAGAAATAATCTTCTCATCTATCATCTTTAGGTCTAAGATTCTCTTAGGATTCTCATCTTTAGAACTTCTCTCTTTCTCCATCTTTTTTCTTCTTCTCTCCTTCTTTCTTAAAAAAAAAATCAATAGGGGATTGTTCTGATCTGGACCCCTTGATTGCATATTAAAATAATCCGAACAATTCAATAAATTAGATCGCTGCTAAGAATATAGATTTCTATAGTAGAGAGGATGAGCTATCTCATAGATTAGATCGCCTACTGGCTATTAGACACACTCTCTCTACATTTTTTCTTCCTACACAACAAGTTGAATGTCTAATCGTGCATTAATTTTTTGAGTTTAGGTATGAACAAGTTGATCAAGATTAAATCCAAATAGCCTACAAATCAGAAAATAACCTATTCTTTAATGACTACAATCCAAGTTGGGGGGTTCAACCAAATTTTTTATGAAAACGATAATCAATGGTTACCCTGGCAACACAACGATCAACATTTGTAGATGTACCCTATTACAACATGTCCTATTTGTAATATCAATATTCTCTAACTATCTATAGCCCATCATTTGAAGAGAAGATTTTGCAAGCACTAGATAAAATTGAAAGCACCAATCAACTCTTTTACTCTTCTATGCAATTCTTAACCGAAATAGAAATTCAAATCGATCAATTAGTAATTGCAATTAGTAGGGAGGAGGAAAGAGAGCTGCTTAGTCAGCTTGAGAGTAATCCAGAGGGATAGTATCTGGCTACAAAGTTTAATATCTCTGTAATTTTTTTTGAACAATCGCTTATGACTCTCGGGAATGAACTGGTCATACAACAATCCTGCACAATCAAAATGACCAGCACAGATAATTTGACTAAGGTAGAAATATCTAAAGAAAAATTTAAATGGTGGGATGAACCAATTCCATCATCACCTTACCTACCTATGGTCCTATTCCCAAGTATCCTAGAATCATCCATTCCTTGTAATGAAAAATGAGGACAAATTGATGAAATAAACTTAATTGAGACTTCTCAAAGACCACAAATGAATAACATAATAGAGAAAGTTATACCCATAATTCTCTCTCAAGATTCTTTAGATCCCTGTTTAGCTCACTTTGGGGTGGATGATTTTGATGTCGATGGGTATATCACAAAAATAAATGATCTAGTCAATACGTTCTATCCTAAAACTATCCTATTTTGGATTGAAAAATATGAGCCATCACCTAATTCTCTAATAGCTCTCTTGTTAGAATCACCACCTATTTTAGAACTGAAGTCACTTCTTGACGCACACACTAACACCCTTCTAATGATCCCTAATCAGGAAGTCCAACTTGTAGGTATTCTAAAAGCACATAAAGAAGCTATTGGATGGGATATCTCTGAAATGAGAGATAATAATATTGAGATTTTTATGATTGATTTCTTTATTTTTGGTATTACTTTTGAGGACCATCTCCAAAATCCTTCTATAGTGTTAAAATGATGTATGAAGATAGATTTAGTGTTAATTTGGAAAAAGTGCCATGATATAGATTGGGAAGAGATGATGCCAAAACATGTCATACCCAAGACAGAGATTAGAGTAGATCAAGTTATAATTGAAAAAACTCTTAAACTACCAACCCTAATCTTGGTTCAACAAACACAATTCCTTCCTGATCATCAAAAAAATTATGAGAATTTTGTTAGTCCTTGGTATTACATATTTGTCTAGTACATTTTATTGGTCCAGACTAATCATTGTAGAGCATTCCACGAATATTTTTTGGCTATGATGACAAAACCTTCTAATTGGTCTTATTCTTTTGAAACCTTGAGGGATATACCCAAGTTGGTTATAGGTGGGACTCCCTCATAGCATCTAGCTGAAGACGTTAAACTTAGCACTTGTTGGGAGGCAATCTAGCTTATGCAATATTTTTAGTTTTTTTTTATTTTGTAGAAATCTCTAAAAAAATAATTAACCAAGTTGAATCTCTATAGTGGAGTGGATGAGTGATGCTACTAGCCAAATTGGAGAGAGAGCCATATTCATGCCAGCTGGAATCAAGAACATACCACACCCAGCAATGAAGGATCTCTCAACAATGAATGTGCACATTAAACTCAGGTGGTATTCTACCTTATTATATTTTATTATAATTCTCTTCTTCCATTAGAGACAATGGAAATTAAGTTGGAGAGGAGAAAAACTAATTTAATTGAGTCCTCATATATGATAAAAAATAATTAGCTTTGTGTATCCAAATTTTATCTCGATTTAGAATTAATCAGGCATCCTAATCAATGAATGATTAATGATCTAGATAATTTTAGAGACATTGAAGAATAAATTATTAAAAAAATTCAATAAATGGTAGGGCTTAAACCATACCAAATTTTAGAGTTGTTGGGTATAAAATACCCCCCAACCGAAGTTCGTGTCAGGAGTGATCCTCTCGAGATTCTACCGACGTCCGACCTTCGACGACATCTTTCCGAACCTCTCCGACGATCGAGCCTCCGCCACGTTCTCAAGTTCTGCCGACGGATAAACCCCCACCAGTGTCGATCGGGTTCTCCACGATGGACGGACTCCATCCAAGTTTCTACGGTGGCCGACCACCTTCTACACTTCGCCCGAGCTCCTACGGGAGCCGAACTTCTTCCCCGAACTCCGACTGCAGGTAGATTTCATCTGAGCTCCTACAGGAGCCGAACTTCTTTTCCGAACTCTGACTGCAGGTAGACTTCGTTCGAGCTCCTACGGGAGCCGAACTTCTTTCCCGAACTCCGACTGCAGGTAGACTTCGTCCGAGCTCTTACGAGAGTCAAACTTCAGCCCCAAGCTCCTATCACAGGTGGGCCTCATCTGAATTCTGACAAGGGCCAGACTCCAAGCTCCCACCATAAGTGGTCTACTCCAAATTCCTACTACAAGCGGTCTGCTCCGAATTTCTACTATGAGCGGTCCACGTCGGATTTCTACTATAAGCCTCCACCTGAGCTTCTATTGTGAATGAATTCCTTCCGAACTTCTATTGCAGACAGGCTTCGATCGAGCTTCCTCGACAAATGATCCCCATCCGGACTTCTACGGAGACCAGACTCCGATCGAACTTCTGTAGCAGATAGATTTCGGATGAACTCCTACGACGCACGGGCTCCAGCAACCGAACCCCTCCAGTGGATGAACCTCTCCAGCACCATCCGACATCCATGGTCGGTCGACCTTCTGCCGAATTTTGTGTGAAACCGAACTTCATCTATGAAAAGCCCCTGACCGAGCTCCTACAGTGAATGGCCCTCGCCTGCAGTACTAGCACCCAAAGCACCCAACGGTAGAAGGCTTGCCAGCAACATCCGAGCTCCTCTCAGATGGAGAGCTACCTCTCTCTGCCAGACCTCAATCGAGCTTCGACTGATAGGCCTGGACTCCCTGGTAGGCCATAGTAATGGCCATGACTCTGCTCCACTTCCTGCGATGGATTCCGTGCGGCTCCACCACTCTCTGGCAAGTCGCAACAACAGACACTACTTCACTCCCCGCGATAAGCTCTACATGGCTCTGAACAGCCCCTGACGCCACTACTCTCTGCAACAAACTCCTTATGGCCTGGAACGGCCCACTACCAGGCAGTTACAAACGTCGCTATCAGTCTGTTGCACCCTCCGCCTATAAAAAGGGGACCCCAGATACGTTATTCTCTAAACTCTAATTTCTATCTTAAAACTCTACTAAAATTTTCGTTCGAGCGCTCCATTCTTGTTGAGGCAGAGAACTGACTTGAACGTCAGAGGGTCTTGCCGGAGCACCCCCAACTCCGATTCAGACTTTCTTTATAGGTCCCGACGGCGATCGTGACTCCCTCGACTCCAACTTCTCTGACACCGATGGATTTTTGCACCAACAAAATTGGCGCTAGAGGAAGGACGGCTGTCTTCGTAGTACCCTTGTTCTTAAAGGAGCGCTCAACGGGACCGCCTCCGATCATCTTCTCCGACATCCTCTTCTCCTTCCTCTACTGGATCTTCGCCCAATGCCTCCCCGCAAAGCATCCACCCAACGATCCACGACCTCCACGGCCCGATCTCAGGCTCTGACCTCACCTCCAGTTTCTCAGGCTCCTCCTCCTCCTCTGGCAACGGTGGTTGGCACGGAGCAATTCGACCTACTGGTTTAGCAGGTCAGAGGCCTCACTGAAGCGATGTAGGCCATGCAGCAGCAGCAACAGCCACAGGCGTCAGTGCGACTGGAGAGAATATCACTGGAACTCCAAAATCTGATGGTAGGATGGGCCACTTGGGCCAGTCACCCCATTTTTTTCGAAAAGGTGAATCCGAGGGTGGAGAGCCCTCAGTCGGATCATGATTCTACTCCTGGAAGATCTCTACCTCCATTCTGTCAGAAGACCCTCGAGACCCGTAGTCGAGAGGATTTCCTGGATCGAAGGCTCCAGGAGATGAACCGACGGATCGAAGAACTCTACCACGCTCCCCCCGCTTATGGTGAGGACATTTGTACTGACCCTCCCTTCTCTCAAATGATCATGCAGGAATCGATCCCGCCAAACTTCAAGCTCCCTCAATTTGAAAGCTACAATGGAACTTCAGACCCAGTTGACCACCTGGAGGCCTTCCAGACAATGATACTACTTCATGGCACGCCGGACGCCATCCTGTGTCGAGCTTTCCCATCCACCTTGAAGGGAGCAGTGAGAAACTGATACTCGATGCTGAAGTCGGGTACCATCTTTTCTTTCGATCAGATGAGCCACCAGTTTGTGGCTCATTTTGTTAGCAGCCAGCATCCCCGGAGGGGCTCGGAGTCCCTCATCAACATCAAGCAAAGGGAGGGGGAGTCCATCCGGGCTTACGTCAACCATTTCAATGTCGCCACATTGGAGGTCCGGAACTTGGACCAATCGATCGCGATGGTTGCTCTGAAAGGCGGCCTTCAAAAGAATGACCTTCTATTCTCCCTGGAAAAGAAGTACCCTAAGAATTTTGCCGATTTGCTGGCTCGGGCCGAAGGGTACGTCCGAGCAAAAGAAGCCTTCAAGATGAAGGATGAGGAGACCGCGAGAGAGCAGCAGGCGGGAGACTCGAGTAAGCCCGCAGTTGAAAAAGGCCCGAGAGAAGCTCGGCCACGTTCTCGAACTCCTCCCAGGTACAAGCATGCCCAGACTCCTCCCCGAGCATGCGGGCAAAGAAGCTCGGAGTGCAGGGTTCGACGAGGCTCTCCCCTAGGAAGATTCCGCTGCTATGCCCCCCTCAACGCATCGAAAATCCAGGTGCTGATGGAAGTCAGAGAGCTGCTCCCAAGGCCAGAAAGGATGCGCACACACCCCAGGAAGCGCAATCCTAACAAGTTCTGCCTCTACAATCGTGACCACGGCCATGACACAGAGGAATGCATTCAACTCCGAGATGAGATCGAGGAGCTCATTAGATGAGGTTGGCTCGATAGGTTCATTCGATGTCGGTCTGAGGGTAGAGAGGATCGGCCAAGGGCCCTGCCACAACCTGAGCCGTCGAGGAGGGAAGAGCAGTCCGGAGATTGGCCTCCAATTGGGATCATCAACTCCATCTCTGGAGGACCTTGACGGGGAGCAGACCTCCTACAGCCCTGAGATTTGAAAAACCTGTAAATGTATTGCGAACGACTTCGCTTTAAATTAAGATTCTTCTGATTTGCATATCTTTCCCTTTTTGCATGAACTTGTAACGACAGGGGATAACCCCTTTAGACAACGAAAATAGATCCTAATATGGGCAAGACCGAAGGCTCGATTATTTTTAGATCGGATGGGGGGAGAGGTCCTATAATGCCCTTATGTGCCCCCACAGCCATGTTAGGGACAGGAGGAGAACCTCGCCCTAACATGAGCAAGGCCGAAGGCCCGGTTATTTTTAGGCCGGATGGGGGGAGAGGCCCTACAACATCCTTATGTGCCCTCCAGCCATGTTAGGGACAGGAGGAGAACCTCGCCCTAACATGGGCAAGGCCGAAGGTCCGGTTATTTTTAGACCGGATGGGGGGAGAGGCCCTACAACGCCCTTATGTGCCCCCACAGCCATGTTAGGGACAGGAGGAGAACCTCGCCCTAACACGAGCAAGGTCGAAGGCCCGGTTATTTTTAGATCGGATGGGGGGAGAGGCCCTACAGTGCCCATATGTGTCCCCACCACCCTGTTAGGGATAGGAGGAGAACCTCACCCTAACATGAGCAAAGTCGAAGGCCCGGTTACCCTTAGACCGGATGGGGGAAGAGGTCCTGCAACGCCCATATGTGCCCCCACAGCCTTGTTAGGAATAGGAGAGGAACCTTGTCCTAACCTGAGCTAAAATCGACTGCATCAAAAATAGGGGAAGAACCTCATCCTGACACCAACTAAGGTCCGACCATTCGAGACCTAATAAGAAAGAAGAGAACCTTCTCGACGGCCCATCTATGCTACCGCGACCCTGTAAAGAGCTAGGGAGAACCCTTGCTTAAAAGGAGGAAAAAGATGTGTAGGAAAAGTGGCAGACTACACCAGTGAAGAATGGAAGCCAAACCATACCAAAGACACAAAGGACCTTGTCTTCGTAAAAAAGGAGAAAGAGAAAGAGAGATCTACAGTCACGAACGAAAAGGCAAATTAACACGACGATGGCTAGGAACCTTCAAACGATGTCGACGTCGAACAAATCAAAAAACACAAGAAATTCGATAATGACGACCTAATGCAAAAATGAACAAGAAACCATCGGACAACATCGACATCGAACGAGATGAAAAATGAAAGAAGTCCGACGGACAATAATTCAACACAGCACGCGGACAAGGTAACAAAAATCTCCTTTTCATTTCGTTAGCAAGGTATGCGTTACAGAGCCCAGAAGGCCAAAAAGAGAAAAAAAATGGCAAAAGAAGACACATAGAAGGACGAAAGGCAAAAAGAGCCCTAAGGGGGCCCGGCTTCTTCCGACTTCGAACTTTCGACTTCGACCCTCATCAGGGAGTGCCTTAAGCTTTCGACTTCTTCTTTCAATTCTTTTTCCCTCATTAGCATCTCCATATACCTTCGATGAAACCGTTGGCTTTCGTTCTCCACCTCTCGGAGCCTCTTTCTCAGGACCTCGGATTCCACCTCCGCGTCCTTGACCGCCTGCTGCTCGTATACCAGCTGGATCTTCAACTACTACAGCTCAGCCTTCCCCTCCCCAAGGGCGATGGATAGCCCTTCTACAGTTCCTCTCAGGGATTGAAGTTCGTCGGGATCCCGAACAGGAGCAAACTGGGCTCCTTCGGATAACTGCCTTTGGAGGTGGGCAACCTCGTCGGTCGCCATCCTGAGCTTCCTCCTATAGTCATCCACCTGCTTGCACCAGCCGGCCCGGTACGCATTATAGTTTGCCTCGACGTCCTAGAGCTGTTGCTGAAGGTCGGAGAACTTCTTCGACTATTCTCGGTTGCTGTCAGCCTGAGTCGAAAGTCAGGATGAGCTTCCTTCCAACTGGTCGATCCTCTCCTGTGCAGCTGCCAGCTCCGCTCCAAGAGAGCTGATCTTGGAAGCTTGAGCCCAAGATCGATCGCTGGCGCGCTTCTTATGTTCCTCGAGCTCCTTCTTGAAGTTCGCTTTCCTCTGGCTATACTCCATGATCTCCTTCACATGGAGGTTCCGAAAGTAGGTGGCCTCCGCAGTGGCCTCAGAGTGGCTCTCCCTCAGCCTGCGAAGTTCGTCCTCCATCTCCTTTAACTTTTTTATTAAATGACGAACTTTCTTCCTCAGATGTTGGATCGTGGACTTTAGCGGAACTCCCTGGGGCAAAGGAAGTGCTTCGACAGGACACTGCCATCGGGAGACAAAAGCGTCAAGGCGTGGCTCATTGCAGAAAAAAAAAGAGAAGAAAAGAAAAGAGTAGAGAAGCCCCCCATAAGGAGAAACCCAATTTTATTGATTGAATATTTCTTAAAGACAAAAGGGAAAAGAGAAATTGTAGTAAAAGAAAAATACAAAGTCAGAGGTCTCAGACCTCCGAAGCAGGAGTTGGGGAGCTCGATGTTCTTGGAAGGGGGGCTGCGATGGCAGCGACAGCAGGAGAGGGCCGAGCTTCATCTTCAGATGCCTCGTCCATCTTCTCTTGGTAGAGCTCGAATCTTTTGATGAATGCATCTTGGCCGAACTTGACGTTCAGGTCTCTCATCTCAGCAGAAGCCTTGAACTCCTCCACCGCTTGGACCCTGGCCTCCAAGATCAGAACCGAAATCTGCTCCATCAAATTTGTGACCTCGGCCTCCACCTTCCTCACCATCTCCTTCGAGGCCTACTTTTCTTTCTCAAGAGCCTCTTGGAGGTTGGCTACCTCGGCAGCTTTTTCCTTGAGGTGGGCGGCCTCGGCCTGACGGCCCTCCTCCGCCTGGATGGCATCCCTCCTCGCCCTGTTCGTCACCTCGATGTTGGTGAGGAGCTGGTGCCCGATCTGCAAGGGTGGCCAGGAGGTCAGAATGAAAGTTGAGAAGTTAATTGAATGAAGGAGCGAGGAAAAGGAGGAAAGTGAATCTGTTTACCTCGAGAAAGGATCCTAGAGAGTCCCAAACCCACTGTTCGGGATCGACGCGAATGATCCTCTGGATGACTACGGGCAGAACGCACCCATCGACCAATCACTTTATCAGGTCCCTGTCATTAAAGGGATTCTCCACCGGCTCTTCCTCAGAGCCATGGGATTCTTCGATGGCGGCTCGACGGCCACTGACCCTGTGGGCCATCGTCTTCTTTCTCCTCCCCCTCTCAACCCCTGGCACCTCCTCGAAGCAGGCCCCCAAGGCAGGAACCTCGGCAGGAGAACTCCTTGAAGAGGCCCGGGGAACCGGAGGCTTGGCGTCTGAAGGAACATCGACCGTGAGAGCCACCTGGGCAGGTGTGGCCGAGCTCGTTTCCTCCATTCTGGCCTTCTTTGCCGACCCGAAGGCCGCAGCGCCTTTTCTTTTGTGAACCTTGAGGCTCCTGGCAAGCATTCGTGCTGCTTCGGCGTCCATTCCTAAAAAAAAAAAAAAAGAGAAAGAGAGAAAAAGAGATCAGCAATGGAGTGAAAAAGGAAGAGGTGATGCACAGCTAAAAAAAAAAATGGGGGGGGAGAGAAGAAGAAGAGAAGAAGAAAAGAAGAAGAAAGGAAAGATGGAATACTCGCAGGATCTAGGGGACTCAAGCCGATGTTGAACAGAAACTGCTCCTTCAGAAGGTTGGGAAGGGAAGGAGTTGGATAACTAAGGAGCTTCCGGGCAGCCTGAAGGTCGTCCTCCCCCAGGCTAGGAGCCCGACGGACAGAGTCCCTCAAGGAGCCCCAAGGGGGCAATCCCAGCTTTAAAGTCAGGCATTGGACGTAGAGGTACTTCCCCTTCCAGTTATGGATAGAAGAGGGAGCACCTTTCAGCAACCCCTTCTTGCCGAACTGGGGGGAGAAGTACCACCAGTCCTTTGTCGAGGGATGGCGCTTGAATGTATAAAAATACCTAAATAAAGAAAGAGATGGCTGAACTTCGACTACATGACAAAGGGAGAGGAACCCTATCAAAAACCTAAAGGAATTCGGTGCGACTGAAGCTAAAGAAATGTCTAGAAAATGGAAAAGAGCGACGACAAAGGATGGAAGCGAAAGTCAGAGCCCAGCACGGAAGGCCTCTTGGTACAGGTAGAAGCGGCCAGGTGGGGGGGTGCTAGCCCGATCGGTGGGACCAGGAAGCTCCAGATCATACTCCGAAGGAACTCCATACTGAACCTTTATCAGTAAGAGTTCATCCGGAGTCAGAGAACAGGGAATGGTGCCCGGTGCAAAAATCAGACGAGGCCCAGTCCTAGATGTGGGTTCGTCTATAGTATGAGGGCTCTGGGGGACTGAGGCAGACGAGCTCCTGGAACCGCTAGAGGCGGAGGTGCTAGAAGACATTTCAAGCAAGAACCCTAAAAACCCCAGAGAGATCAGGCGAAATAAGAGGCGAAAGGTTCATGGGGGACCAAACAAATGGAATGCGGCAGAAGAAAAATGGAGAAGAAGGGGCACCTAGATGGCAAAAGAAGGAACGAAAGTTTCGGGACTAACCTAAGTCGCTCTGAAGGATGCAGAGGTGCAGGGACAGGGATGACTCGAAGAACACCTAGGACCAAAGCGGACGCCAAGGAAGGTCAGAGCTCTCAGAGAGTAGGCAGGGACCAACAGAACTTTCAGGCAGAATGAAACTCCTGGAGGCAGAAGGGCGGGTTTAAATAGACCCTGGGATCCCGCGTTATAATGATCGCGGATCTCCCCAGGCCGACCCATGTTCGCCACATGTCCCACTCGCCACAGCAGGCGGCTAAAAGTGGCTGACAGCTGATAAGGCCATTACTGCATCGTACCTGGGGCAACGCTCCAGCGAGAATTTCGAAAAGTCTCTTCGGATCGCCTCGATTTGAAAAGACCCCAGCACGCGTGCATTAAATGCCAGAATATCTGAAGGCGATCGTGCATAGGATTCAAGGGAGCAACTTCGACTGTGAAAATTTCTCTGTACTTTCTTCATTCAAAACTCGAACTCAAAAGTAGGGGGACTAGTGTTGGGTATAAAATACCCCCCATCCGAAGTTCGTGTCAGGAGTGATCCTCCCGGGATTCTACCGACGTCTGACCTTCGATGATATCTTTTCGAACCTCTCCGACGGCCGAGCCTCCGCAACGTTCTCAAGTCCTACCGACGGATAAACCCCCACCAGTGTCGATCGGGTTCTCCACGACGGACAGACTCCATCCAAGTTTCTACGGTGGCCGACCACCTTCTACAATTTGCCCGAGCTCCTACGGGAGCCGAACTTCTTCCCCGAACTCCGACTGTAGGTAGACTTCGTCCGAGCTCCTACGAGAGCCGAACTTCTTCTCCGAACTCTGACTGCAGGTAGACTTCGTTCGAGCTCCTACGGGAGCCGAACTTCTTCTCTAAACTCTGACTGCGGGTAGACTTCGTCCGAGCTCCTACGAGAGCCGAACTTCAGCCCCAAGCTCCTATCGCAGGTGGGCCTCATCTGAATTCTGACAAGGGTCGGACTCCAGGCACCCACCACAAGCGGTCTACTCCGAATTCCTACTACAAGCGATCTGCTTCGAATTTCTACTACGAGCAGTCCACATTGGATTTCTACTGTAAGCCTCCACCTGAGCTTCTATTGTGAACGAATTTCTTTCGAACTTCTATTGCAGGCAGGCTTCGATTGAGCTTCCTCGACAAATGATCCCCATCCGAACTTCTACGGAGATCGGACTCTGATCGAACTTCTGTAGCAGACAGATTTCGGACGAACTCCTACGATGCATGGGCTCCAGCAACCGAACCCCTCCAGTGGATGAACCACTCCAGCGCCATCCGACATCCACGATCGGTCGACCTTCTACCGAATTCTGCGTGAAACTGAACTTCGTCTACGGAAAGCCCCTGACCGAGCTCCTACAGTGAATGGCCCTCGCCTGCAGTACTAGCGCCCAAGGCACCCAATGGTAGAAGGCTCGCCAGCAACATTCGAGCTCCTCTCAGATGGAGAGCTACCTCTCTCTGTCAGACCTCAATCAAGCTTCGACCGACAGGCCTGGACTCCCTGGCAGGCCACAGTAATGGCCATGACTCTGCTCCACTTCCTGCGATGAATTCCGCACGGCTCCACCACTCTCTGACAAGTCGCGACAACAGACACTACTCCACTCCCTGCGACAAGCTCCACGTGGCTCTGAACAGCCCCTGATGCCACTACTCTCTGCAATAAACTCCTTATGGCCTGGAACGGCCCACTACCAGGCGGTTACAAACATCGCTATCAGTCTGTTGCACCCTCCATCTATAAAAATGGGACCCCAGATACGTTATTCTCTAAGCTCTAATTTCTATCTCAAAACTCTGCTAAAATTTTTGTTTGAGCACTCCATTCTTGTTGAGGCAGAGAACTGACTTGAGCGTCGGAGGGTCTTGTTGGAGCACCCCCAACTCTGATTTAGACTTTCTTTGCAGATCCCGACAGTGACTGTGACTCCCTCGACTCTAGCTTCTCCGATGCCGATGGATTTTTGCACCAACAAGAGTGTTTTCAAAATTCTCTTCCCACCATCTCAATGAAGAATCTGCTTTATGAGAGTATGGGTGGAAAGGTTGAGGTATGCAAAAATTTCTTTTTATTACAAAAAAAGAAGATAAAAAAAATGATTTAGCATTGTTGCACTGAATAACCAGATCCCTTCGCCTAAGCAAGTGTTGTGGTTCACGTCAAAAAGTAGGAATGCTAAAAGATTATTATAGAGTCTATCTCACCTCGTAGCTTTTTTTGGACTCGAGTCAGTAAGTCTGAGGGGTGTTCTATACTTAATGCCCTAAAGTCAATTGGTTTGGGAGTCATTGGCTGAAAGTTTGCTATAAAGTTCAGCTAGAAGGCTCAAGAGGCTAAGACATTGCACTAAACTTGTTGGCGCAAAAATCCGCTGGCGTCAGAGAAGCTGGAGTCGAGGGAGTCGCGGTTGCCATCGGGACCTGCAAAAAAAGTCTAAACCGGAGTTGGGGATGCTCCGGTAAGATCCTTCGACGCTCAAGTCAGTTCTCTGCCTCAACAAGAATGGAGTGCTCGAACAAAAATTTTAGCAGAGTTTTGAGATAGAAATTAAAGCTTAGAGAATAACGTATTTGGGGTCCCCTTTTTATAGGCAGAGGGTGCAACAGACTGATAGCGATGTTTGTAACTGCCTGGTAATGGGCCGTTCCAGGCCATAAGGAGTTTGTTGCGGAGAGTAGTAGCATCAGGGGCTGTTCAGAGCCACGTGGAGCTTGTCGCGGGGAGTGGAGTAGTGTCTATAATCGCGACTTGCCAGAGAGTGGTGGAGACACGCGGAATCCGTCACAAGAAGTGAAGCAGAGTCGTGGCCATTACTATGGCCTGCCAGGGAGTCCAGGCCTGTCGGCCGAAGCTCGGTTGAGGTCTGGTAGAGAGAGGTAGCTCTCCATCTGAGAGGAGCTCGGATGTTGCTGGCGAGCCTTCTACCGTTGGGTGCCTTGGGCGCTAGTACTGCAGGTGAGAGCCATTCGCTGTAGGAGCTCGGTCAGGGGCTTTCCGTAGATGAAGTTTGATTTCATGCAGAATTCGACAGAAGGTCGACCGACCATGGATGTCGGATGGTGCTGGAGAGGTTCATCTGCTGGAGGGGTTCGGTTGCTGGAGTCCGTGCGTCGTAGGAGTTCATCCGGAATCTGTCTGCTACAGAAGTTCGATCGACGTCCGGCTCCGTAGAAGTTCGGATGGGGATCATTTGTCGAGGAAGCTTGGCCGAAGCCTGCCTGCAATAGAAGTTCGAAAGAAATTCATTCACAATAGAAGCTCAGGTGGAGGCTTACAGTAGAAATCCGACGTGAACCGCTTGTAGTAGAAATTCAGAGCAGACCGCTTGTAGTAAGAATTCAGAGTAGACCGCTTGTGGTGGGGGCCTGGAGTCCGACCTTTGTCAGAATTCAGATGAGGCCCACCTGCAATAGGAGCTTGGGGCTGAAGTTCGGCTCTCGTAGGAGCTCGGACGAAGTCTACCCGCAGTCGAAGTTCGGGGAAGAAGTCCGACTCCCGTAGGAGCTCTGACGAAGTCTACCTGCAGTCGGAGTTCGGGGAAGAAGTCTGGCTCCCGCAGGAGCTCGGGCGAAGTGTAGAAGGTGGTCGGCCGTCGTAGAAACTTGGATGGAGTCCGTCCATCGTGGAGAACCCGATCGACACTGGTGGGGGTTTATCCGTCGGCAGGACTTGAGAACGTTGCGGAGGCTCGGCCGTCGGAGAGGTTTGGAAAGATGTCGTCGAAGGTCGGACGTTGGTAGAATCCCGGGAGGATCACTCCTGACACGAACTTCGGATGGAGAGTATTTTATACCCAACACTAGTCCCCCTACTTTCGAGTTCGAGTTTCGAATGAAGTACAAAGAAATTTTCACAGTCGAAGTTGCTCCCTTGAATTCTGTGCACGATCGCCCTCAGATATTCTGGCATTTAATACACGCATGCTGGGGTCTTTTCAAATCAGGGCGATCCGAAGAGACTTTTCAAAATTTTCGCTGGAGCGTTGTCCCAGGTACGATGCAGTAATGGCCTTGTCAACTATCAGTCACTTTTAGCCGTCTGCTGTGGCGAGTGGGACACATGGCGAACATGGGTCAGCCTGGGGAGATCCGCGATCATTATAGCGCCGGATCTCAGGGCTATTTAAACCCGCCCTTCCGCCTCCAAGAGTTTCATTCTGCCTAAAAGTCCTGTTGGTCCCCACCTACTCTCCGAGAGCTCTGACCTTCCTTGGCATCCACTTTGGCCCTAGGTGTTCTTCGAGTCATCCCTGTCCCTGCACCTCTGCATCCTTCGGAGCGACTTTGGTTAGTCCCGAAACTTTCGTTCCTTCTTTTGCCATCTAGGTGCCCCTTCTTCTCCATTTTTCTTCTGCCGCATTCCACTTGTTTGGTCCCCCACGAACCTTTCGCCTCTTATTTCACCTGATCTCTCTGGGGTTTTTAGGGTTCTTGCTTGAAATGTCTTCTGGCACCTCCACCTCTAGCGGTTCCAGGAGTTCGTCTGCCTCAGTCCCCCAGAGCCCTCATACTGTAGACGAACCCACATCTAGGGCTGGGCCTCATCCAATTTTTGCGCCGGGCACCATTCTCTGTTCTCTGACTTCGGATGAACTTTTACTGATAAAGGTTCAGTATGGAGTTCCTCCATAGTACGATCTGGAGCTTCCTGATCTCACTGACCGGGCTAGCACCCCCCCACCTGGCTGCTTCTGCCTGTACCAGGAGGCCTTCCGTGCTGGACTCTGGCTTTCGCTTCCGTCCTTCGTCGTCGCTCTTTTCCATTTTCTAGACATTTCTTTAGCTTCAGTCGCATCGAATTTCTTTAGGTTTTTGATAGGATTCCTCTCCCTTTGCCATGTAGTTAAAGTTTAGCCATCTCTTTCTTTGTTTAGGTATTTTTACACCTTCAAGCGCCACCCCTCGGCAAAAGACTGGTGGTACTTCTCTTCTCAGTTCGGCAAGAAGGGGTTGCTGAAAGGTGCTCCCTCTTCTATCCATAACTAGAAGGAGAAGTACCTCTACGTCCAATGCCCGACCTTAAAGCTGGAATTGCCCCCTTGGGGCTCCTTGAGGGACTCTGTCCGTCGGGCTCCTAGTCTGGGGGAGGACGACCTTCAGGCCGTCCAGAAGCTCCTTAGTTATCCAACTTCTTCCCTTCCCAACCTTCTGAAGGAGCAATTTCTGTTCCACATCGGCTTGAGTCCCCTGGATCCTACGAGTATTCCATCTTTCCTTTCTTCTTCTTTTCTTCTTCTCTTCTTCTTCTCTCCCCCCATTTTTTTTTAACTGCGCATCACCTCTTCCTTTTTCACTCCATTGCTGATCTCTTTTTCTCTCTTTCTTTTTTTTTTTATAGGAATGGACACCGAAGCAGCACGGATGCTTGCCAGGGGCCTTAAGGTTCACAAAAGAAAAGACGCTGCAGCCTTCGGGTCAGCAAAGAAGGCCAGAACGGAGGAAACGAGCTCGGCCATGCCTGCCCAGGTGGCTCTTACGATCGATGTTCCTTCAGACGCTGAGCCCCCGATTCCCCGTGCCTCTTCAAGGAGTTCTCCCGCCGAGGTTCCCGCCTTGGGGGCCTGCTTCGAGGAGGTGCCAGGGGTTGAGAGGGGGAGGAGAAAGAAGATGGTGGCTCATAGGGTCAGCGGCCGTCGAGCTGCCATCGAAGAATCCCATGGCTTCGAGGAAGAGCTGGTGGAGAATCCCTTTAATGACAGGGCCTAATAAAGCGACTGGTCGATGAGTGCATCCTGCCTGATGTCGTCTAGAGGATCGTTCATGCCGATCCCAAACAGCGAGTTTGAGACTCTCTAAGATCCTTTCTCGAGGTAAATAGATTCACTTTCCTCCTTCTCCTCACTCCTTCATTCAATTAACTTCTCAACTTTCATTCTGACCTCCTGGCCATCCTTGCAGATCGGGCACCAGCTCCTCACCAACATCGAGGTGATGAACAGGGTGAGGAGGGATGCCATCCAAGCGGAGGAGGGCCGTCGGGCCGAGGCCGCCCGCCTCAAGAAAAAAGCTGCCGAGGTAGCCAACCTCCAAGAGGCTCTTGAGAAAGAAAAGCAGGCCTCGGAGGAGATGGTGAAAAAGGCGGAGGCTGAGGTCGCAAATTTGATGGAGCAGATTTTGATTCTGATCTCGGAGGCCAGGGTCCAAGTGGTGGAGGAGTTCAAGGCTTCTACTGAGATGAGGGACCTGAACGTCAAGTTCGGCCAAGATGCATTCATCAAAGGATTCGAGCTCTGCCAAGAGAAGAAGGTCAAGAAATTTCTCGAGCTCGACTTCAGCTTCTTGGATGAGACGTCTGAAGATGAAGCCCGACCCTCTCCTGCTGCCGCCGCCACCGCAGCCCCCCTTCCAAGAACAACGAGCTCCCCAACTCCTGCTTCGAAAGTCTGAGACCTCTGACTTTATATTTTTTCTTTTACTATGATTTCTCTTTTCCCTTTTGTCTTTAAGAAATATTCAATCAATAAATTTGGGTTTCTCCTTATGGGGGGCTTCTCTACTCTTTTCTTTTCTTCTCTTTTTTTTTTCTGCAATGAGCCGTGCCTTGACGCTTTTGTCTCCCGATGGCAGTATCCTGCCGAAGTGCTTCCCTTGCCCTAGGGAGTTTCGCTGAAGTCCACAATCCGACATCTGAGGAAGAAAGTTCATCATTTAACAAAAAGGTCGAAGAAGATGGAGGACGAACTTCACAGGCTGAGGGAGAGCCACTCTGAGGCCACTGCGGAGGCCACCCACTTTCGGAACCTCCATGTGAAGGGGATCATGGAGTATAGCCAGAGAAAAGCAAACTTCGAGAAGGAGCTCGAGGAACATAAGAAGCACGCCAGCGACTGATCTTGGGCTCAAGCTTTCAAGATCAGCTCTCTTGGAGTGGAGCTGTCGGTTGCACATGAAAGGATTGGCCAGTTGGAAGGAAGCTCGTCCTGGCTTTCGACTCGGACCGACAGCGATCGAGAATGGTCAAAGAAGTTCTCCGACCTTCAGCAATAGCTCCAGGATGCTGAGGTGAACTATAATGCATATCGGGCCGGCTGGTGCAAGCAGGTGGACGACTATAGGAGGAAGCTTAGGATGGCGATCGATGAGGTTGCCCGCCTCCAAAGGCAGTTATCCGAAGGAGCCCAGTTTGCTCCTGTTCGAGATCTCGATGAACTCCAATCCCTGAGAGGAACCGTAGAAGGGCTATCCGTCACCCTTGGGGAGGAGAAGGCTGAGCTGCAGCAGTTGAAGATCCAGTTGGTATACGAGCAGCAGGCGGTCAAGGATGCGGAGGTGAAATCCGAGGTCCTGAGAAAGAGGCTCTGAGAGGCGGAGAACGAAAGCCAATGGTTTCATCGAAGGTATATGGAGATGCTAATGAGGGAGAAAGAATTGGAAGAAGAAGTCGAAAGCTTAAGGCACTCCCTGATGAGGGTCGAAGTCGAAAGTTCGAAGTCGGAAGAAGTCGGGCTCCCTTAGGGCTCTTTTTGCCTTTCGTCCTTCTATGTGTCTTCTTTTGCCATTTTTTTTTCTTTTTGGCCTTCTGGGCTCTGTAACGCATACCTTGCTAACGAAATGAAAAGAAGATTTTTGTTACCTTGCCCGTGTGCTGTGTTGAATTGTCGTCCGTCAGACTTCTTTCATTTTTCATCTCGTTCGATGTCGATGTTGTCCGAAGGTTCCTTGTTCATTTTTGCATTAGGTCATCATTATCGAATTTTTTGTATTTTTTGATTTGTTCGACATCGACATCGTTTGAAGGTTCCTAGCTGTCATCATGTTAATTTGCCTTTTTGTTCGTGACCGTAGATCTCTCTTTCTCTTTCTTCTTTTTCACGGAGATGAGGTCCTTTGTGTCTTTGGTATGGTTTGGCTTCCATTTTTTACTGGTGCAGTCCGTCGCTTTTCCTACACATCTCCTTCCTCCTTTTAAGCAAGGGTTCTCCCTAGCTCTTTACGGGGTCGCGGTAGTGTAGAAGGGCCGTCGAGAAGGTTCTCTTCTTTCTTATCAGGTCTCGAATGGCCGGACCTTAGTTGGTGTCAGGATGAGGTTCTTCCCCTATTTTTGATGCAGTCAATTTCAGCTCAGGTTAGGATGAGGTTCCTCTCCTGTTCCTAACAGGACTGTGGGGGCATATATGGGTGTTGCAAGGTCTCTCCCCCCATCCGATCTAAGGATAATCGGGTCTTCGACTTTGCTCATATTAGGGTGAGGTTCTCCTCCTGTCCCTAACAGGGTGGTGGGGGCATATATGGGCGCTGTAGGGCCTCTCCCCCCATCCGATCTAAAAATAATCGGACCTTCGACCTTGCTCATGTTAGGATGAGGTTCTCCTCCTGTCCCTAACATGGCTGTGGGGGCACATAAGGGAGTTGTAGGGCCTCTCCCCCCATCCGGTCTAAAAATAACTGGACCTTCGGCCTTGCTCATGTTAAGGCGAGGTTCTCCTCCTGTCCCTAACATGGCTGTTGGGGCACATAAGGGCGTTGTAGGGCCTCTCTCCCCATCCGATCTAAAAATAATCGAGCCTTCGGCCTTGCTCATGTTAGGATGAGGTTCTCCTCCTGTCCCTAACATGGCTGTGGGGGCACATAAGGGCGTTGTAGGGCCTCTCCCCCCATCCGGTCTAAAAATAACTGAGCCTTCGGCCTTGCCCATATTAGGATCTATTTTCATTGTCTGAAGGGGTTATCCCCTGTCGTTACAAGTTCATGCAAAAAGGGAAAGATATGCAAATCTAAACGGAATCTTAATTTAAAGCGAAGTCGTTCGCAATACATTTACAGATTTTTCAAATCTCAGGGCTGTAGGAGGTCTGCTCCCCGTCAAGGTCCTCCAGAGATGGAGTTGATGATCCCAATTGGAGGCCGATCTCCGGGCTGCTCTTCCCTCCTCGGTGGCTTAGGTTGTGGCAGGGCCTTTGGCCGATCCTCTCTACCCTCAGGCCGGCATCGAATGAACCTGTCGAGCTGACCTCGTCTGATGAGCTCCTCGATCTCGTCTCGGAGTTGAATGCATTCCTCTGTGTCATGGTCGTGGTCACGATGGCAGAGACAGAACTTGTTAGAATTGCGCTTCTCGAGGTGTGTGCGCATCCTTTCTGGCCTTGGGAGCTGCTCTCTGACTTCCATCAGTACCTGGGTTTTCGACGCGTTGAGGGGGCATAGCGGCGGAATCTTCCTGGGGGAGAGCCCTGCCGAACCCTGCACTCCGAGCTTCTCTGCCCGCATGCTCAGGGAGGAGTCTGGGTGTGCTTGTACCCGAGAGGAGTTCGAGAACGTGATCGAGCTTCTCTCGGGCCTTTTTCGACTGCGGGCTTACTCGAGTCTCCCGCCTGCCGCTCTCTCACGGTCTCCTCATCCTTCATCTTGAAGGCTTCTTCTGCTCGGGCGTACCCTTCGGCCTGAGCCAGCAAATCAGCAAAATCTCTGGGGCACTTCTTTTCCAGGGAGAATAGAAGGTCGTTCTTTTGAAGGCCACCTTTCAAAGCGACCATCACGACCGATTGGTCCAAGTTTCGGACCTCCAATGCGGCGATGTTGAAACGGTTGACGTAAGCCCAGATGGACTCCCCCTCCCTTTGCTTGATGTTGATGAGGGACTCCGAGCCCCTCCGAGGATGCCGGCTGCTAACAAAATGAGCCACAAACTGGTGGCTCATCTGATCGAAGGAAAAGATGGTACCCGACTTCAGCACCGAGTACCAGTTTCTTGCTGCTCCCTTCAAGGTGGATGGGAAAGCTCAGCACAGAATGGCATCCGGTGCGCCATGAAGTAGCATCATTATCCGGAAGGCCTCCAGGTGGTCAACTGGGTCCGAAGTCCTGTCGTAGCTTTCAAATTGAGGGAGCTTGAAGTTTGACGGGATCGGTTCCTGCATGATCATTTGAGAGAAGAGAGGGTCAGTACAAATGTCCTCACCATAAGCGGGGGGAGCGTGGCAGAGTTCTTCAATCCGCTGATTCATCTCCTGGAGCCTTCGATCCAGGAAATCCTCTCGACTACGGGTCTCGAGGGTCTTCTGACAGAATAAAGGTAGAGATCTTCCAGGAGTAGAATCATGATCCGACTGAGGGCTCTCCACCCTCGGATTTATCTTTTCGAAAAAGATGGGGTGACTGGCCCAAGTGGCCCGTCCTACCGTCAGATTTTGGAGTTCCGACGATGTTCTCTCCAGTCGCACTGACGCCTGTGGCTGTTGCTGCTGCTGCATGGCCTGCACCACTTCAGTGAGGCCTCTGACTTGCTGAACCAGTAGGTCGAATTGCTCCGTGTCAACCGTCGTTGTCGGAGGAGGAGGAGCCTGAGAACTGGAGGTGAGGCTGGAGCCTGAGATTTGACCGCAGAGGCCGTAGATCACTGGGTGGATGCTTTGCGGGGAGGCATTGAGGAAGGAGAAGAGGATGTCGGAGAAGATGACCGGAGGCGGTCCTGTTGAGTGCTCGTTTAAGAACAAGGGTACTGCGAAGACAGCCGCTCTTCCTCTAGCGCCAATCCTGTTGGTGCAAAAATCTGCCGGTGTCAGAGAAGCTGGAGTTGAGGGAGTTGCGGTCGCCATCGGGACCTGCAAAGAAAGTCTAAATCGGAGTTGAGGATCCTCCGACAAGATCCTCTGATGCTCAAGTCAGTTCTCTACCTCAACAAGAATGGAGTGCTCGAACGAAAATTTTAGCAGAGTTTTGAGATAGAAATTAGAGCTTAGAGAATAATGTATCTGGGGTCCCCTTTTTATAGGTGGAGGGTGCAACAGACTGATAGCGATGTTTGTAACCACCTGGTAGTGGGCCGTTCCAGGCCATAAGGAGTTTGTTGTGGAGAGTAGTGACATCAGGGGCTGTTCAGAGCCACGTGGAGCTTGTCGCGGGGAGTGGAGTAATGTCTGTTGTCGCGACTTGCCAGAGAGTGGTGGAGCGGCGTGGAATCCATCGCAGAAAGTGGAGCAGAGTCATGGCCATTACTGTGGCCTGCCAGGGAGTCCAGGCCTGTCGGCCGAAGCTCGATTGAGGTCTGGCAGAGAGAGGTAGCTCTCCATCTGAGAGGAGCTCGGATGTTGCTGGCAAGCCTTCTACCGTTGGGTGCCTTGGGTGCTAGTACTGCAGGCGAGGGCCAATCATTGTAGGAGCTCGGTCAGGGGCTTTCCATAGATGAAGTTCTGTTTCACGCAGAATTCGACAGAAGGTCGGTCGATCATGGATGTCGGATGGCGCTGGAGAGGTTCATCCACTGGAGGGGTTCGATTGCTGGAGTCCGTGCGTCGTAGGAGTTCGTCCAGAATCTATCTGCTACAGAAGTTCGATCGGAGTTCGATCTCTGTAGAAGTCCGGATGGGGATCATTTATCGAGGAAGCTTGGCCGAAGCCTGCCTGCAATAGAAGTTCGGAAGGAATTCGTTCATAATAGAAGCTCAGGTGGAGGCTTACAATAGAAATCCAACATGGACCGCTCATAGTAGAAATTCAGAGCAGACCACTTGTAGTAGGAATTCGGAGTAGACCGCTTGTGGTGGGGGCCTGGAGTCCGGCCCTTGTCAGAATTTAGATGAGGCCCACCTGTGATAGGAGCTTGGGGCTGAAGTTCGGCTCTCGTAGGAGCTCGGACGAAGTCTACCTGCAGTCGGAGTTCGGGGAAGAAGTCCGGCTCCCGTAGGAGCTCGGACGAAGTCTACCTGCAGTCAGAGTTTGGGGAAGAAGTCCGGCTCCCGCAGGAGCTCGGGTGAAGTGTAAAAGGTGGTCGGCCACCGTAGAAACTTGGATGGAGTCCGTCCGTCGTGGAGAACCCGGTCGACACTGGTGGGGGTTTATCCATCGACAGGACTTGAGAATGTTGCGGAGGCTCGACCGCCGGAGAGGTTCGAAAAGATGTCGCCGAAGGTCAGATGTCGGTAGAATCCCGAGAGGATCACTCCTGACAAGAACTTCGACTGGGGGGTATTTTATACCCAACAAAACTCTTTTTGATAAAAAATAAAAAAAGTAAAAAAAAAGTAAACAATAGGGAGACTAAATTATAAAAAGACAATAAATCTTGCTCACATCAAGGTAGAGGACTTAAAGAGTACAGTGGAGAGTTGGTGAAAAAAGATCTCTAAAATTTCTATGGTCAATACTCAACCATCAATTAAGTTGAATTAGTAATCCAATGAAGTACCTCTTTAATGGTCTAGCTGGTATCCATTATAATTAGGAATGCCTAGGATAACTTTCAATTCAAGAATAATTTGGTGCACAATGCTAATGTATCTATTTTACTCGAGGACGAGTAAAATTCAAGTTGGAGGATGTGATGAACACTTGATTAAGTCACTAGAGGCACATAATTCTATTTACTTATACTTTATTTATTAAGAATTTAATCCTCTCTAGTCTATTTTGCAAGTAATTGAAAGTTTGGATTCATATGATTTAAATTTGACTCAAATCGGATCAGATTTGAGTGAACCAGGCAACCAGCTCCCATTCTAATGTGAACACAACTTAAAGATCAAGGGTCAAGAAGCAACTTCTCCAATCAAGAGTCCAGATTAGAAGATAAATAGAACCAAGTGTGAACATGACTTAAATCTTAAGGGCTTAGATTAAAAGATCACTCTTCATAAAGATCCAAGTGTGAATGCGACTTATTGATCAATAGAGGATAAGTAATATGAAGATCTAAGGGTCCTTATTCATGCTCTTACCTCTCTTTTCATGAAATCCTTGCCTCCTCTCTACAAATACACCCCAACCTTTCTTTCTTAATCCATTAGCCCCATTGTGGGGTTCTTCATCTTCTCCTCTCTCTCTTCCTTCTCCTCTTCTTTATCAAAGCTCTTTCCTTTCTCTCTTCCCATCAAGCCAATGCCTAAGTTTCTCTCCAAGCTGTTGCCCCCATCTCTCTTTCTCTCTTCTTCATAAGTCTACCGGAGGTACTAACTCTAACATGACATCATATTCCTTCATAGATCCATTCTCCATATCCCAAGAAGTCTATGGGAGGTCCTAATCCTAGCACGCCTTCCATCAAATCTAGAAGAGGTCCTAATCTTAGTATCGCTATTCTTTTCATATTTTCATACCTTCTTCCATTTTTCTTTCTTTCTTGAAGTTTCTAGACTAAGCCTTCCAGCCATTCTGCCACTATCTGCATAGAAAAGGATGAAGGATTCAAGGAGATGCATCCACCATTAGGCGCAGCGAGAAGATCAACTTGATTTCGTTGTTCTTGTATCAAACTTTTATTTCTTTTTTATTGTATGCTTCTTTATTTGATCAATAAAAAATATTTTTATTACAATATCCATATTTTATTCTTACTTTTTTGTAATCTACTATTCTTTTCATTTGTATTTTCGAAATAATTGGCCTAAGATCTCTGTGGATATGATCCCGACTCATCCTATCTATATAATAGTGAGTAGGATTAATTTTGGTGTGCTACGACATGCATCACGTCTCTTTTCTATTATTTTTTTGGTTTTTGTTTTCATTCTTGGGCCAATGCGATCGATCAATTATGGGTAGCGTATCATGCTACATGGTATTAGAGATATAAGTTTTGAGATTAGTGGCTTATGTGTTTATGACTTTACATAGTATCCAAGCCATAGTTGCAGAGTAGTCAAGCAGTTTGTAGCTTCAATTAATTATATTTATTCAAAGAGCAGTTTTGGAGTGGTGACTTGATTATTGGTGGTTCTTGTATTCATAGCTTAGTATGGGTGAAGAGCTTCTAGTAATTCGCTGTGCAATGGTACGAGCATGCAGACTTTTATTTTGATGATTCAGAAGGTGAATCATGATCAATCATCATAGTTGATGCTACTATATTCTCTCCATAAGTTGAACAAGGTATGTTATCTAATGTGGAAGGCTATTGTCAAGTCTTATTTAAAAGGATAGGATTTCTAGTATATCATGGATAAAATAGAGATTATGCTAACAAATACTCTTAACAAAGAGGTTGTGAAAAGAAAGTAAAATTTGAAAGTTAGAAAGGTGATGTAAATTATTCAAGTTTCAATTGATAAATAGAATTATCTCCATATCCAGGATAGATAAGTGCCGAAGAAAGCATGTAGGATATTCTTGTGATCGTCCACTCAAGTTCTAGCGAGGTGAGACATCACAAACAAAAGTTATCCGAAGTGTGGATTTCGGTTCCAAACTTTTCTAAATATCTAGAAGAAAAATAAAATTTATTTAAAGATAAAGATTTGAAGCAAAGGAAGCTTGACTAGTGCGATACTAGATTGAGTATAAAAGAAATTCCAAAGTATAATGAAATTGATCAGTTTAAGGATCAATTAAGTCTAAAAGTGAATTTGAAGCAAGAGGAGCTTGATCAAGTGGATATATCAAGTTCAAAAGAGATCGTAATAGATTAATTTTAGCATTACTTCAGAAGAGTCAAAGGATGCTATAGTTTATCTAATCATAGAAATTTGTATTGAGAAGTCAAATCATTCAGAAGAGTCTCATGTTGATGTGATGGCCCGGCCCGATAACAAATTCCAGCCCATGTAACAAAGCCCAAAAAAAAAAAAAAAGAAAAACAGTGGAGAAGACTCCCGAAGGGAGTCTTCTTCCTCCTCTCACCGGCTCCCAATCGGAGTCAGAGATGAGCTCCCTCCGACCCTATTTAAGGAGGAGAACCCTCCTCTCTCCTCTCATCGAGAAATCCCAGGGCAAAATGGTAGAGATCGCCAGAAAATCCACCGCGGAAGACCGTCTCTGTGCCGTCCAATTTCTCATCGAAAAAGCTTCGCCGGCGACGGAGGTAAGCCTCCTCCCCTTCCTCTCTTCTCCCCCTTCCTTCCCGTGCTGATGTGCATGCTCGCCGGCGACCGAAGTCGCCAGATTTTGTTGCGGAAGAACCTTTCTTTTTGCCATTTCTCTTTGATTTTGACGCCGGTGGTCACCGTCGACCATCGGGTTTGGTCCCCCTTTTGCTGTCGGATCGCTCCCCTTCGGCCGCCGACCAACCTCGTGCTGACTGCATAGTTGATCGGCCAACCAATGAGGGGATTAAAGATCCCTTGTATCGGCCCAAAAGAAACCCACGGGAAAAGAAGAAGAAAAGAAGAAGAAGAAGAAGGAAAAGAAAAGAAAAAGAAAAGAAAAAGAAAGGAAAAAGAAAAAAGAAAAGAAAAAGAAAGGAAAAATAAAAAAAGAAAAGAAAAAGGAAAAAAAAGAAAAAGAAGAAGAAAAATAAAATAATAATAATAAATAGAATTTTCTCTCCCCTCTCTTCTGTGAAGAAAAAGAAAAAAAAAGAAGAGAGAAAGAAAGAAAAGAAGAGAAAAATAAAATAAATTAATAAATAATAATATAAATAATAAAATATGAGAAAGAGAGTTTTTCTCTCTTTTCTCTCTCTCTTCAGCTTGAATTAGTATTTTCTCTCTCTAGAATTGGACTTTCTCTCTCTACTTTCTCTCTCTAGAATTTTTTCTCTCTAGAATTTTTTCTATTTAAAATATTTTCTTTCTTGATTGATTCTCTCTCTAAAAAGATTAGTGAATGAAGAAATTTTTTTTAATAGTCCTGATCTGATTCTAATGAAGAACCCTGATCCACGATTGTCGGACAGTGTACTGGCACTCACCTTGATCAGATCTGATATTTCTCAATTTGATAATCCATGATCTCGATTTAATCATGATTTGATAATATTGATTTCACCACTCGAGATATTGGACCAATCGTAATATTGGATTGTGTCACCTGATCAATTCGATTTGTACCTCATAAATTCTCTCTCCTCTGATTTTCTCTCTCCACTTGATTTTATGAAATTGATGAAGAAATTTTGGTCCTATCACTTTGAATCCGATTTGATCTGATAGTCAAATTTTGGATCATTTAGGTTCTAATTAGATTTTGATTAGATAAAATTAGATGATCGGATCCAATCTAAACCATTGAAATATGGTATTCGTATTCTTTCTAATTATTGAAATTGATTCTGTATAGGATTGTGGATATTTGATCATGGGATATCGCGATATGATCTACGAATAAAATTTTTGGAAGAAAATTTATAGAATTATGTGGATTTATTGGAATGCATTTTGAGGTAAGTAATGTTTTACTTTTTCTAGATTTATCGGTAAATTATAATATATTTTTCTGACATGATTTGTGAAACGATGTATGAATTGGATGAATGATATTTTGTTATGAAAATATCTTATTTGAAATGTTATGATGAAGCATGATTGAACATATTGATTTCATGATGCATTATATTGATTGATTTTGATACTATATGATTATATATTTTATTATCAAAATTAGAATATGAAATATGATTTATGAAGAATTATGATATAAGAAGCATTATGAATTGATAACCTGACTATGTAAAGGACCCCGTCAATGGGGGCATATACGTTGGCAATTGATTGTCCTGAAGGTTTATGTCGCCAGCGAGACCAGCGACAAACTGTCAGAGAGACTAACGGTTCCGAAGGACTTTGCTGTCAGATGATTCACAGCTCACCGCAAGCAGATATGCGGTATTATGACCTTGCCACAGGAAAAATGTGGTCATAGCTCATGGTTGACGAAAAGAATTTAAGAAGGAAAGAAATTAAAATCTCGAAAGAAACTTGAATTTTCGGAAAAGTAATAAATTTGGCATGAATTATGTTGCATAATTGAAATTGATTTTGAATTGATGAACTCTATATGCTTATTTTTTATAAATGATTATTTACTTAAATGCCTGATGAAATCTGTTGAGAAGTGATCATTGCTTACTGGGCTGTCTAGCTCATTACCTCTTATTTTACTATTTTTACAGATGTTGAGGAATTAAGATGATACAAGATATAAATGAAAAAGTGATCAGAAGCAGAATCTCTATACTTTTATTTTCGGTTGAAAGTCTTATTGAATTTGATGTAAGGACTATGAATCATTGTTGAATTTATTGAGATATTAAAGAAAAAAATTTAGGTCGTTATGTTTTGGATTTAAATTATTGACTAATTATTTTGCTGTTGTTTTAAGATAACATGATAAGATGCCTTGCATGCTTATAGGAAGAGTTTTCTATGAGTATGCAGCGGTTGCCATGACCCTCGACTCACAATCTCGGATCGGGGGTGTGACAATTATAGTGGTATCAGAACATAAGTGGATGAATTATGAAACACAGAATCAGATATAGAATGGGTGTAAGTGGATAGACACCAGGGACATTATAGTGTAGATCTTTGATGATTGTAGTGGAAGAAATATTTAAAAATTTTGATTAAACCTTGAGATTTTGTATAAAAAGATCATAAGAGATTATGACATATGGAGTTTGAAATATGATGGATAATCTATAGATCATAATATGATTAGTTAGATCTTGATCGAAAGTAATCACAAAAGGATTGACCTAAAATTTTATTGTGCATTGTGGTTATTAATTGATCATTGGTTATTCAAGTGAATCGTAAGTTCAAATTCGATGTGAGAATAATACTATGATATTACTTCTAGTTGAGAAGTTGACTATTATTGGCAAGATAAAGATTTGACGATAAAATATTATTCCAGGATGGACTAAGAAAAATCTTTTATGATGCTTGATTGGAATATTTATCGAAAGTGAACTTGGTATGTGGATCATATATAAAATGACATATTAGGATGAATGCATATTTGAGGATATTGCAAAGAAACCTATTTCTTATTGATGAAATCGATTATGAGGTTGTAGGATATTCATCGTACTGGAATCTTTAATCATCATCCTTAGATCTAAATAATGGATCTTATTATGTCTCTTGGAGACTATATGATGTGTATGAAATTTCAATTTAAAGATTTCATATCTAAGTTGATCAAGAGATTTTCTGATATTATTGTTGAGGTTGTTAATGAAAAATTGATATCTTCAGATTAAGATAAAAGATCTGATTTATATTTATTTCAGATTATATGACTCGAAAGTCAACAGACTCAGTAGCCCGGATTTTTCCAATTTGTTAACCCTGTCTTCCGCTACATGACCTAGCCTTAGGTGCCACAGATACTTATCATTTAGACTATCTCTAGGCCTTTTAATTCCTATGGCATTCATATTTTGCTCAATATTAAAAATAGATACATCAACATGTAACTGATAGAGACCATTAATAACAAAACCATTTGCAACTTTATTATTTTCATAAAAAATGTTACAATGGTCTTTATGAAAGCTAATCACATAGCCTTCTTGTGCTAAACATAAAACAGAAATCAAATTCCTGCTTGCTGCAGGCACATAATTGTTGTGATTCAGGTGGTGTGCCCAAGGCCCAGGGGACCAAGGCTAAGGCCAAGGTCCATCATTCATGAGGGCTTCATGGAGGCTCTAGGGCTAGTTGGGCCCTAGGTTTGAAAGGCTGTGGGCCTTTCGGGTTCTTGAGGTCTAGGTTATGTGGGCCTCAAGGGACCAACTCTTTATGGGCCAAGTCTGAGCCCAGGATAGGTGAGATTTGGTCGAGTCATGGGTGTACATGGGCTTGGGTTAACCTAATCTCCCATAGAGTTGGTCAAGGGAGTTTTGGGTTTGGGTCACTTGACCCTGTGTTTATATATACATGTACTGTATAGGTTTGATTAAGCCAAGGAATACAGAAACTCTTTCTCCCAAGTCTTTCTCTCTCTTCTTCCTCTCTCTCCAGCTATTCTTCATGCCCCAGGAGCAAGAAACCCTAGGGTTTCTTGCCGCCAGGTCCCAAAAAAGGCAGGAAAGCAAGGGGAGGCACTAGCCCCTCCCCCTTTGTGCCGCCAATGCTGTTCTCTCTCCCTCTCTTGTAGCTGCCCAAACATCAGGTCTAGGATCTGAAATCTCTTGCAAAGAGGTTGGTACAAGTTCCTCTCAGATCTGGAGTTGATCTGAGGTCGTTTGAGGCACGGGTGTGATCTCCATCAACAGATCTACAGGAAAGGCTGCAGCAGGACAGATCTGTAACGTCTGGTTTTATCTACCTTCTTCCCTATCTAGAATACCCTGATTCAAGATTTATAAATTGGAAGACCTCGGTCCAGGCCTAATCTAGTTGGGTACCAGATCTTGGATTTTTTAGAAGTGATTTCAGAGACATTCTTTATCTGGAATGAAAGGCTGATGAAGAAGACAGCAACCAGGCTGATTTCGTCAAGGGCCTTTGATCGAGTCCAGAAGTCTCCAGATTTGTTCGTTGCTGGTTCCACTGCACCCAAGGTCCATGGGAGGAGCCGGGATCATGCTCCAATAGTTGGTATCAGAGCCACGGTGGTGAAGAAGTGGTTCCAAACACGAGAAGTTGAAGATCCCAAGTGCTGAAAATTTTCAGCAAGGTACCATCAAGGTATATTCTACACTTCTTGATTTTATATTGCTTGTTTGGCTTGGATCCAGTCATGGGCAGAATATGAAGGTCGATTTCGAGAAGTTTGATGGTAAGAGAAATTTTTTCATGTGGAAAATCCGGGTGGAGGATCTTCTGGTGCAAGCAGATCAGGATCAGGCTTTGGATGAGAAGCCTGAGGGAATGACAGATAGACAGTGGGCATCGTTGGAGAAGAAAGCATGCTCGGTGATCAGAGGATGTTTGGTGGATGCGGCGTTGTATTTGGTGCTAGAAGAAAAGACCCCGAAGGGCCTTTGATCGAAGTTGCACACCATATATATGGGGAAGAATATGTGCAACAAGCTAATGCTGAAGAAGAGGTTGTACAGTCTTCGGATGCAGGAGGGATTTGATGTGATTGGCCACATTCAGAGGTTCGACCAGTTGTGCACGGAGTTGATGAATATCGGGGTGAAGCTGGATGAGGAGGATAAGTTCCTGTTGCTTTTGTGTTTGCTGTCAGGATCATATGACTCTTTGGTGACTACACTGCTTTACGACAAGGAGACTCTGGAATATGAGGACATGGTCTCGGTGCTGAGGTCTAATGAGCAAAGGAAAAAGTTGACCAGAGATCGGGCTCCTTAGGAGGGTTTGGCAGTAGGGGAGAGGATAGGTAGAGACAGAGGCGGAAGCAAGTCCAGGGGGTGGTCCAAGTCCAGGAAGGAAAAGAAAGAGATGAAATGCTTCAAGTGCAACGAGTTCGGGCACTTCAAGCGAGAATGTCCACTATGGAAGAGCAAGAAGGGAGAAAGAAGTGGCTCAGAATCAGTGAGTACAGTTGCTGGGCAGCAGGTGGAGGATGATCTACTTGTGATATCAGATGGTCATAGGCATTACACAGAGGAGTGGACACTAGACTCTGCGTGCTCACATCACTACACACCACACAGGTCTTGGTTTGCGACATACACCAAGACAGATGAGGGATCAGTGACTCTAGGCGACAATCATCCTTACAAGGTGGCTGGGATAGGGACAGTCAGGGTGAGGATGTTTGATGGAATTGTGAGAACATTGACAAATGTAAAGCACGTTCCGGAGCTGGAAAAGAATCTGGTGTCATTAGGCTACTTAGAGCGCAGTGGATACAGCTTCAGCAGTAGGGCTAGAAGTAGAGTACTGAACATCTCCAATGGAGCTATGGTAGTGATGAGAGGCAGGAGGTTGGACAATAACCTCTATTGCATGGAGGGATCTGTGGTAACCGGAGAGTCGGATGCAGCAGCTGCAACACAGGACCAGTAGGGGGCTTACAGGATGTGGCACTACCGCCTAGGCCACATGGGTGACAAGGGACTGAGGGAGTTGAGCAGGAGAGGACTCATCTCTGATCTGGAGGATGGTGCTACGGGGGAGATCTGTGAGCCTTGCCAGATGGGAAAGCAGAGGAGAGTTCAGTTCAACATTAGTACAGCCTACAGTGCAGCCCCTCTGGAGTTAGTATACACGGATGTGTGGGGACCAGCCCCAGTTTCAGCTAGAAATGAGGCCAGATACTTCATGACCCTGATTGATGATTTCTCAAGAAAACTCTGGATTTACTTCATGAGAGAGAAGTCAGAGGTCTTCACCAAGTTCAAGATCTGGAGAGCTGAGGTGGAGAAGGAGCAGGGGAGGAGCATGAAGTGTCTGAGGTCAGACAATGGCGGGGAGTACACCAACAGAGAGTTTCAGGACTACTGTGAGGAGTGTGGGATCAGGAGATACTTCTCAGTTAAGGGGACTCCACAGTAGAATGGGGTGGCTTAGAGGATGAACAGAATACTTCTGGAAAAGGCACGATGCATGAGGCTGCAGGCAGGGCTTCCAAAGGAGTTCTAGGTTGACACAGTTGACGCAGTGGGTTACTTGATCAATCGGTCACCTCACACCAGGTTGGATGGCAGGCTTCCAGAGGAGGTGTGGTCTGGGAGGACAGTTGGGTTGGACCATCTACGGGTATTTGGGTGCACGGCCTATGTGCACATTGGAGCTGGTGAGCGGAGCAAGCTAGATGCCAGATCACGCAAGATGGTGTTTCTAGGCTATCTACGAGGAGTTAAGGGATACAGGCTATGGGATCCCTTGAAAAAGAAGGTCATCATTAGTTGGGATATGACTTTTGATGAGGAGTCAGTCCTACAGAGGTGAGCAGGCATTGAGGAGCAGCAGGAGTAGGAAGAGGTCTAGTAGGGCGCTGCTGGACAGCTTACCTCTTTGATTTTGCCTCTTGCAGGTACTACGGGAGGACATGACATTCAGGTGGAGAACCTACCTAAGGTGTCTCCACAGGTGGAGAGGACTCGGATGGATGATTGAGGTGGAGAGGTCCAGCAGGAGCAAGTTGGACCGAGGACTGATATCAGTGTTGCCCTACACAAGCCCAAGAGGACCATCAGGCAACTGGATTGATATGGCTTCGAGGAGATGCTGTCATATACCCTGGTGACAGTGAATGGAGACCCATATACGTATCAGGAGACTATTGAGAGCCAGGACAGAGAGCGGTGGGTCCAGGCGATGTCCGAGGAGATGCAGTCTCTCCACCAGAACTAGACGTGGCGATTGGTGCAGTTACCACGGGGGAAGAGGCCCATTGGCTGCAAATGGATCTACAGTCGCAAGGAAGAGCCTTCAGAGCAGGGAGGTATCAGATTCAAGGTGAGGTTAGTGGCGAAGGGATACTTCCAGAAGGAAGACATCAACTTCAGCGAGGTCTTTTCTTCCGTCGTCAGACATACTTCCATCAGAGTGCTGCTGAGCATTGTAGTAGCTCAGGATTTAGAGCTGGAGCAGATGGATGTCAAGACGGCATTCCTCCATGGGCATTTGGAGGAGAGAATTTACATGGAGCAGCCACCCAGTTTCAGGGATCCAGGATCAGAGGGAAAGGTTTGTTTGTTGCAGAAGTCGCTGTACGGGCTGAAGCAGTCATCGAGACAATGGTACAAGCGGTTCGACTCCTATGTGCGCAGCATTGGACTTTCCAGGTGAGAGTTTGATCCCTGTGTTTATGTTCAGTCTCTTGAGGATGGTTCTAGGGTGTTCCTACTCTTGTATGTGGATGACACGCTTATAGCATGCAAGAGTAGGAAGGTTGTGCAGGATCTGAAGGCATCCTTATTTTGGGAGTTTGAGATGAAGGATTTGGGCCCTGCAAGGAAGATCCTAGGCATGAAGATTTTCAGAGACCGAGCCTGGAGGGTGCTGTATCTATCTCAGGGGGGCTACATACAGAAGGTCTTAGAGAGATTCGAGATGAAGGGAGCAAAGCCGGTGGAGCTGCCACTTGCCGGTCACTTCAGACTCTCGAAGACCATGGCACCACAGACTGAGGTGGAGGCTCAGGAGATGAAGACGGTTCCTTATGCTTCAGGATTTGGGAGCATAATGTATGCGATGGTCTGTTGTAGGCCAGACATCGCCCATGTAGTGAGTCAGGTCAACAGGTTCATCGTGCAGCCTGGCAGGGAGCACTGGAGAGCTCTGAAGTGGATATTCAGATACCTGGGGGGATCAGTTGGAGTTGGCATCTGCTACGGACAGTGAAGAGGTGCAGTGGGATACTCTGACATGTCCAGGGAGGCTCAGAGACTGATTGGTGGTTATGTAGATGTAGACTTCAGTGGAGATGTGGATACCCGGAGGTCTACGACTGGCTTCATCTTTAGCCTGTATGGAGGTCCTATTTCTTGGAGATCGAGTCTGCAGCCTATCACGGCCCTATGCACTATAGAGGTAGAGTACATCGTGTTGGAAAATATGTCCCAAAAAGCCAATCGTCAAGCTGTTGACGGTTGAGCAACCAAGTATTGTAATTGATTTGTTAATAAATAAAATATATTTGGCATTTTCATCATAAGCTTTCATCTTCTAATGAACTCCGTTGTTATGATGAAGTCCTTAGGACTATTTAGGTTCGATAAAGAGAGGATTTATCGATTAGTCCTTAAAACTGTTCACGACCAAATGATAGGCTGTTAATAAGGACGACAGCTTCTATCGAGCATAGGTCGCTGTAGGCCATATGGGTTGGTTGTCCTCTTAACCAAAAAGTGTGGAGACACTGGTATGGCATACAGGTGAGATGTAAGGGTACATCATCATTGAACGTGACCAACTCCAGAGCATTCTACTGTCGAGAATGTCTCTGATGGGATATAGGTATAAGTGTCCTTTAGACTTGAGATCACCTCAATGACTTGCAAGCAACTCACTGTGCTTTGGTACTGGACTAACTGAATTTTTAATTCAGGGACGGAAGGCTTCTGGGCACAGTCAAGTACTTGCGAAGTCAGAGTGTGATTGAGATGGGATTGACAACTCCAAGAGTTGGAGAAGAATGAGTCGCTGTATTTCAATTTAGCAAAACCTTGGCCAGGGTAATCCATCAGATGGATTTGATATTTTGAAATACAATATGGATAACCTGATCAGAGTTGACAGTTGAGCTCTGGGGTGTCCTATGATTATTTTGGTCAAGGGGATGAATTATATGAAAACTATATCCGCATGGGTTCTAAGGATGTTGTTCTACACATTCGACCTATCCGGTCGTCGGATATCATTGCTAGATGGTCACTTCGATTGGTATAGGAATTTATTCCTATGCTACCGACTTAGGTTCGGACCTATGAGGTCACACACATTAGAGTTCATGATCCGATCGGATGGTTGATCAACGATTAAGAATCGTTCTAGGGTTAAATGATCAATACGATTGACATTTAACCCAGTACAAGTGTTGCAGGAGGATCGATTAGCAATTTGATTGCTAATTGGCTTAATTTGATTAAGCCAATGGGCTGAGATTAAGTCTAATTAAATATGATTTAATTAGATTTGATTTGAGCTTGATTGAATCAAGTCCAATTGGTTTATTGGATAAGCCAAGTGCAAGGAAAGACTAGTCCTAGTTCAACTAGGACTTGGGTCAATCTAATTTCTAATTTGATTAGAAAATTAAATTAGATTTAAATATAATTTAATCTGATTAAATTATGTTCTTAATTAGGTTAAAACCTATTTTAATTAGGTTGATCTAATTTTGATTTGATTTGGTTTGGGAAACCAAATTAAAACAAGTCATGATACAGAATCCTAGTAGGACTAGGATTCCACCTTGCGCCACATAAGCCTTCTCCACGCCCTCTCTCTTATTCAACACCAATCTCCACTTATTTTGTGCGATAAAAGCCCTCTCCCAGATCTCTCTCACATTCACAAAAGGTCTCTTCTCTTCTTTCTTACATGGAAGGTGGTTTGGATCAAATCTAAAAGGAATAAGTTTGGATTTTGAATTCTATGAGATAGAGTTTTAGAAATCTAAAACTCTTTCAATTTTGCACCGAATTTATCCAAATTTTTTTTAGAATTTTTGTGGCTTTTAGGGTTTACATTGTACACCATTTTTTGGTGATCCATGCACGAAAATATGGAGGAGGTGCTCAAGAGTTGGGCGTCCCTTAACTTGCCATGTTTGGATAAGCCTTGACTAGGTGTTTGACCTAGACAAGGACTCTATCATATCTCTCTATATAAGATGAGTTTCTTTGTGAAATTTTAAGGAGAGATAGATATTTAAGAGAAATTTTTTCCATCCAAAAATAAAAGAGAAATACCTTTGGGTCGTGGATATATAAAAGATGCAAGTTTGGGTGTCTAGAGAGAAAAACATGAAGAAGAAGAGGGTCTTCTTCTAGGGTTTTTATTTTCATATCTTTCCTCCTTCCATCTTGAGTTTTCTGAGAGCGTCTCAGATCTAAATCTCCTCCTTCTACTTTCCATCTTTGGAAGAGTCCAAATCAAGAAGAAGGAGGCACCTGATCAACCATCAAAGAAGGATCAGCGCAGTACTAGCATACTGTGCTGATTTCCTGAAGCAGGACTTCTGATCAAGATTCGTGGGCTCGTGTGGACGACTCCTAGAGGCCGGACATGTGTGCGGCTTGCAACATCATCCTTAAGCCCAGATCAGTGAGGTTAGAGCATCTAACTTGCAAGGTAATAGATCTGATCTATTGTTTAATACATACATTAGATGTGGTATAAAACATGTTGATATGAACAACATGTAGTTCATGCTATATTTATATATTTTAATTTTTGATTTAATGTCATGTAATAATCATGTAATAGGATCTTAGATCTATAGATTCTCTAGTTTTAGAAAATAAATTTTGATTTATTTTAGTCTTCCGCTGTATGATCTTGAAAAAGTTTCAAGATCTAACCCTGAAACCCTAGATCTGGTTCCTTCAATTGGTATCAGAGCCTAGGTTCTTTATTACATGATTATTTATACATGCTTATATTATTTCTTAGATTAGATCTAATTTATAATCTGATTATTAAATCTGAAATTAAAATTTTAGATCAATCACAAACTGCAAGGTTGTCCTGCTGTAAGGTTTACCCTTTACAGTGCAAAGGTTGTCCTAGTTTGTGTAGATCTATCTTTAATCATAAATTTGTTAGATATGATCTAGATTAAATTTATGATTTATTAGATTTAAAAGATGTTTAAATCTGAAATAAAATCTCTTTGTTAATAATTTTTGTGCAAAGAAATTGTTTAAAGTTAAAATTGTTTCAATTACATGAACCTGTTTAGATTAGATCTAAAGTAGTTTCATGTTTATTTCACTTGCATCTTGATTCTGAATCAATCATGCAATATGGTTGGTAAAATCATATTGTAAAATTATTTTACAAATATGAAAATTATTTTTTGAAAAGCCAAACCCAACCCTCAGCCCAAAACTTAATTAAGAATTAAGAAGTTGTTTGATTAGGTTCTAGGATTGTGAATTGAAGAACCTAAGACACAAATCATAACACATTGGGTTAATGGGTTAGTGGGAATTAGGTCCATTAATTGGGTTAGACCTATGGTTAGATTAAAGATGGACTTAATTAGAGAATTGACTAAATCTAATCAATTGTTGTCTTAGATTAGGTCAAGGATTCTCTAGATCAATTACAATAGTTGTAGTTGGTCAAGTCTATGTCTTTAACGAGAACCAAATGGACTTGATTTTTGGCTAAGCAGTCTAGCACGAACTGTTAGGTTGATCTAATCGAAACTAATTAAACCAGTTGGTGTCTAAGGTAAACCAGACCGGTGGTTTTTAATTGGGAGCCCGCTTACCTGGCCATTTCTGATGGTGTCTAAGGCAAGCTTTGGCAGACCCTCCCACTGATCGAACTTACCTGGCCTCTTAGTGAAATTATGTTTTGATCGGATCACTTGACTATTCGAGCTGACCCATGTCAGCTAGGTAAATCAGTGTGACTGATTTAGGTGCTCCTAGACCAGCCCCTTTAATGGTCTCCCTTAAGCTGACTTGGTGAAGCCAGTGGGAGGATCATGATAAGCTGGTTCATCTGACCTCATCCTCTATATTATTTAAATCCTCTAAAATTATTAGGTCCTTAAAATGATAAAGTTATGGAGATAACTGAGTCATAGCCTCCCATTAAGGTGTTTGATAATGAGTCCATGAACTCAATAATCATTGCAGACCCAAAGGCCTGGTGCTTGTTGACTAATGGAATTATCATTCATCATATGACGACTTGAAAGTATCTCTCTAATGGTGGTTAGGTGAGCCAACCAAAGTTGGGCTTAATCATTCGTTAGTTAGATACACCAAGTATGATCATGTTAATGGTTGGATCTAACTGGATCCTTACAGTAGAGGCCAAAGCCTACTGATTAGGTTTCTGGGGCAAAATTAAAATTACTAGAAATTATTTAGAGAAACAATTGGTTATGAACCTACCCTTAGATGTACATGGGTTGGCCAACCAAAGTTGGGCTTGTGTGCAGTCTAAGTGGATTCTAGTACCCGCTAAGGAATTAGGGTAATTCCTCGAATTGAAGGTAGAGGCTACCAATTCGAATAAAATAGTGGGAGAAACCTTTTGATTAAAGTCCAAATCTTTAGGTTTAATGAATCAATTACTAATTAGGTTATGGTTTTCTTTTGTGCAGATATGGCCACTTCCCTATCGCTCCGATCATTGTTGGACAATGATAAATTGGTGGGACCTAATTTCGGTAGCTGGTACCGAAAGTTAAAGATAGTCTTGGAGCATGAACGGATCCTATATGTGATAATGGATCCTGCACCTGAGGAGCCAGCTGTCAATGCACGTGGAATAGTCAGAGATACTTACCAGAAGTGGCTCAGTGACCGGACCACGGTGCGCTGTATCATGCTGGCTGCTATGAGCGACGAGTTCAGTCGCAGATTCGAGATGGCTCAGCCAAAGGACATGCTTCAAGTGTTGGAGGATGCCTTTGGCACACCCGATGACGTGGAGAGGCACAAGACTAGTTGTGCCATCTTCAACACCAAAATGCGGGATGGTGCCTTTGTCACTGATCATGTATTGTACATGATCGAGCTGATGGAATGATTGAGCAAGCTCGGCTTTCCCTTGCATGAGCAGCTTGGGAAAGATGCAATACTGAACTCGCTGCCCAAGTCTTATCTCCCATTCCTCACTCATTATAGAATGACAAAGCCTGAAGTAAACTACCACGGATTATTGGGGTTACTTCAGAACTTTGAGAAAGATCACCAACTCCATAAGGAGTCGGTGAACTTAGTGGGAGGTTCATCTTCTGGTTCTCGACCCTTTAAGAAAGGGAAGAAGAACAAGAAGAAGAAAGTGAAGAAGGTGCAAGTTCAGGCTGGGACATCTGTGCAGCCTTAGACCAAAAAGATCAAACCCGATAAGAGTCAAGCTAAATGCTTCTTTTGCAAGAAGCGGGGGCACTGGAAGAGGAACTGTCCCCAGTACATTGCCTCCCTAGACCCAAACAGGCAGAGAAAGCAGCAAGTTGTTGCTGGACAAGGTATTTATATGATAACTCCTTGCAATTTCTCTATTTGTGATATAACTGACTGGGTATTGGATACCAGTAGCCCTTACCATATTTGCAATTCGTTGCAGGGGTTGCAGGTCAGTAGGAGATTCGAGCAAGGCGAGAGGTTCCTGAACGTTGGAGATGGAAGACCAGTTCCAGTTCTAGCATTAGGAACCTTGAAACTTGTATTTGAATCCCATATCGTTGTTCTTAATGATTGTTATTTCTGTCCCAGTTTCTTTTTAAATATCATTTCTGTAGGCCTTCTGGCCAAAAATGATTATGAAATTTCAATAAAGAAACAAATTTGTAATATCATTGAGAATGGTGTTACTATTTTTTGTGGATATTTGAACAATGGTGTGTATATGTTATCACAACCTGTTAATGTAGTCTATTCAACTGGCAAGCACCCTAGATTAGATAGTGTGTCAGATATTTACTTATGGCACTATAGGCTAGGTCATATAATTAAGAACAGAATAAACAGGTTGACTCAAGAGGAAATCCTCGAAGTTAGTGATTATGAATCACTTCCAACCTGTGAGTCCTGTCTTCTTGGTAAAATGACCAAGTCACCTTTTACTGGAAAAGGTGAGAGAGCTACTGAGCTCTTGGGCCTAGTACATACTGATGTATGCGGACCCATGAGCACCAGTGCTAGAGGTGGATATTTCTACTTCATAACTTTCACGGATGACCTATCCCGATATGGATATGTCTATCTGATGAAACATAAGTCGGATTCATTTGAAATGTTTAAACGATTCCGAAGTCAAGTAGAAAAATAAACTGGGAAGAGTATTAAAACTCTTCGATCTGATCGAGGAGGAGAATACCTTTCTAGTGAATTTCTCACATATCTAGGAGAGAATGTGATTCTCTCCCAATGGACTCCTCCAGAAACACCATAGCATAATGGTATGTCTGAAAGGAGGAATCGGACTCTGTTAGACATGGTCTGATCCATGATGGGTTTTGCTAGCTTGCCGATATCCTTCTGGGGATATGCACTCGAATCGGCCTGTTATCTATTAAATAGGGTTCCAAGTAAGTCTGTAATTAAGACTCCATATGAGATATGGACGGGACGTAAGCCAGCACTTTCACACCTTAGGGTCTGGGGGTGCCCGACCTATGTCAAACGATTAGTCACAGACAAACTTGGACCTAGATCTGACAAATGCTCATTCATAGGGTACCCCAAAGAGACAAAAGGATATTTTTTCTACCATGCTGATGAACAAAAGGTGTTCGTCAGTCTTAAGGCAATCTTTTTAGAAAAGGAGTTCCTTGGTGAAGGAACCGTTGCCTCTAAGATTGAACTTGATGAAGTTCAACAGGTAGAAGGACCGACACCAATAGCTGAACCTGAGTCTGAATGATTAGATCATATTCGGAGCCCAATATACCTGCACCATTAAGACGATCTGGTAGAGTACCACGTCAACCGGACAGATACTACGGTTTCTTGGTCCGGGACGGTGATCCCATCGAACTTGATGAGAATAATGAGGATCCGATCACCTATATGGATGCAATGCAGAGACCTGATTCCGAGAAATGGCTTGAAGCCATGAAATCCGAAATGGAGTCCATGAAGGTCAACGATGTATGGACGTTGGTTGACCCACCTGAAGGGGTTAAACCCATTGGGTGTAAATGGATCTTCAAAAGGAAGAGGGGCGCAGACGGAAAGGTGGAGACCTATAAAGCCCGTCTGGTTGCCAAGGGGTATCGTCAACGTTATGGTATTGACTATGACGAGATGTTTTCTCCTTTGGCAATGCTCAAATCTATTCGGATAATGCTTGCAATTGCTGCCCATCTAGATTATGAGATCTGACAGATGGATGTAAAGACAGCTTTTCTGAATGGAGAGCTGATCGAAGAGGTGTATATGATACAACCTAAGGGGTTTACATCCACAGATGAGTCCAAGGTGTGCAAGCTTCAGAGATTCATTTATGGATTGAAGCAAGCTTCTCGAAGTTGGAAGATGCGTTTTGATAAGGTGATCAAAATGTATGGCTTCATTAAGAATGGAGAAGAGCCCTGCATCTATAAATGGGCAAATGGTCCAGTTGTGATATTCCTTATCTTGTACATGGATGACATTCTCTTAATCGGGAATGACATCCCCGCACTACAGGGAATAAAAGTTTGGTTGTCATCACAGTTCTCCATGAAAGACTTGGGTGAAGCATCCTACATCCTAGGGATGAAGATCTATAGGGATAGATCTAAAAGGATGCTTGGGTTATCCCAGTCCATGTACATAGATACTGTGCTGAAGAGGTTCAGCATGGAGAATTCCAAGAAGGGCTATCTACCGATAGGCCAAGGAATTTCTCTCTCTAAGAAGGATTGTCCGATAACTCCTGAAGAGAGAGAGCGTATGAGTAGAGTCCCATATGCTTCAGTCGTGGGATCTATCATGTACGTCATGACATGTACAAGATAAGATGTGGCATACTCACTAGGAGTAGTGAGTAGATACCAATCTGATCCTGGAGAAAACCACTGGAAAGTGGTTAAAGCCATCCTTAAGTATTTGAGAAATACTAAGGACCAATGGTTGATTTATGGTGAGTCAGATCTGAAACTTGTGGGGTTCACAGACTCCAGCTTCCAATCTGACCATGATGACAGCAGGAGTGTGTCGGGTTATATCTTTACTCTGAATGGTGGAGCCATCTGCTGGAAGAGTTTCAAGCAGCATACTGTGACAGACTCTGTTTGTGAAGCGGAGTATATCGCAGCATCAGATGCCGTGAAGGAAGCTGTGTGGCTGAGGAAATTCATCAACGAGCTCGGAGTAGCACCCTCCCTCGATGGTCCGGTCCTGCTCTACTGCGACAGCACTGGTGTCATAGCTCAGGCGAAGGAACCCAAAGCACATCAGCGGACGAAGCACATCTTGCGCCGCTTCCACCTGGTCCGGGAGATCGTGGATCGAGGTGACGTCGACCTTCAGAAGATCGACGAAAAGGAGAACCTAGCCGACCCCTTCACTAAAGCCCTGGCAATAAAGGAGTTCGACAACCACAAGTCGAAGATGGGTATTAGATACTGTGCTGAGTGGCTTTAGGACAAGTGGGAGTTGTTGGAAAATGTGTCTCAAAAAGCCAATCGTTAAGCTGTTGACGGTTGAGCAACCAAGTATTGTAATTGATTTGTTAATAAATAAAATATATTTGATATTTTCATCATAAGCTTTCATCTTCTAATGAACTCCGTTGTTATGATGAAGTCCTTAGGACTATTTAGGTTCGATAAAGAGAGGATTTATCGATTAGTCCTTAAAACTGTTCACGACCAAATGATAGGCTGTTAATAAGGACGACAGCTTCTATCGAGCATAGGTCGCTGTAGGCCATATGGGTTGGTTGTCCTCTTAACCAAAGAGTGTGGAGATACTGGTATGGCATACAGGTGAGATGTAAGGGTACATCATCATTGAACGTGACCAACTCCAGAGCATTCTGCTGTCGAGAATGTCTCTGATGGGATATAGGTATAAGTGTCCCTTAGACTTGAGATCACCTCAGTGACTTGCCAGCAACTCACTGTGCTTTGGTACTGGACTAACTGAATTTTTAATTCAGGGATGGAAGGCTTCTGGGCACAGTCAAGTACTTGCGAAGTCAGAGTGTGATCGAGATGGGATTGACCACTCCAAGAGTTGGAGAAGAATGAGTCGCTGTATTTCAATTTAGCAAAACCTTGGCCAGGGTAATCCATCAGATGGATTTGATATTTTGAAATACAATGTGGACAACCTGATCAGAGTTGACAGTTGAGCTCTGGGGTGTCCTATGATCATTTTGGTCAAGGGGATGAATTATATGAAAACTATATCCGTATGGGTTCTAAGGATGTTGTTCTACACATTCGACCTATCCGATCGTCGGGTATCATTGCTAGATGGTCACTTCGATTGGTATAGGAATTTATTTCTATGCTACCAGCTTAGGTTCGAACCTATGAGATCACACACATTAGAGTTCATGATCCGATCGGATGGTTGATCAACGATTAAGAATCATTCTAGGGTTAAATGATCAATACGATTGACATTTAACCCAGTACAAGTGTTGCAGGAGGATCGATTAGCAATTTGATTGCTAATTGGCTTAATTTGATTAAGCCAATGGGCTGAGATTAAGTCTAATTAAATATGATTTAATTAGATTTGATTTGGGCTTGATTGGATCAAGTCCAATTGGTTTATTGGATAAGCCAAGTGCAAGAAAAGACTAGTCCTAGTTCAACTAGGACTTGGGTCAATCTAATTTCTAATTTGATTAGAAAATTAAATCAGATTTAAATCTAATTTAATCTGATTAAATTAGATTCTTAATTAGGTTAAGACCTATTTTAATTAGGTTGATCTAATTTTGATTTGATTTGGTTTGGGAAACCAAATTAAAACAAGTCATGATACAGAATCCTAGTAGGACTAGGATTCCACCTTGCACCACATAAGCCTTCTCCATGCCCTCTCTCTTATTCAACGCCAATCTCCACTTATTTTGTGTGACAAAAGCCCTCTCCCAGATCTCTCTCACGTTCACAAAAGGTCTCTTCTCTTCTTTCTTACATGGAAGGTGGTTTGGATCAAATCTAAAAGGAATAAGTTTGGATTTTGAATTCTATGAGATAGAGTTTTAGAAATCCAAAACTCTTTCAATTTTGCACCGAATTTATCCAATTTTTTTTTGGAATTTTTATGGCTTTTAAGGTTTACATTGTACACCCTTTGTTGGTGATCCATGCATGAAAATATGGAGGAGGTGCTCAAGAGTTGGGTGTCCCTTAACTTGCCATGTTTGGATAAGCCTTGACTAGGTGTTTGACCTAGACAAGGACTCTATCATATCTCTCTATATAAGATGAGTTTCTTCATGAAATTTTAAGACGAGATAGATATTTGAGAGACCTTTCTTCCATCCAAAAATCAGAGAGAAATACTTTTGGGTCGTGGAGATATAAAAGATATAAGTTTGGGTGTCTAGAGAGAAAAATGTGAAGAAGAAGAGGGTCTTCTTCTAGGGTTTTTATTTTCATATCTTTCCTTCTTCCATATTGAGTTTCCTGAGAGCGTCTTAAATCTGAAACTCCTCCTTCTACTTTCCATCTTTGGAAGAGTCCAAATCAAGAAGAAGGAGGCACCTGATCAACCATCAAAGAAGGATCAGCGCAGTACTAGCATACTGTGCTGATTTCCTGAAGCAGGACTTCTGATCGAGATTCGTGGGCTCGTGTGGACGACTCCTAGAGGCCGGACGTGTGTGCGGCTTGTAACATCATCCTTAAGCCCGGATCAGCGAGGTTAGAGCGTCTAACTTGCAAGGTAATAGATCTGATCTATTGTTTAATACATACATTAGATGTGGTATAAAAATATGTTGATATGAACTACATGTAGTTCATGCTATATTTATATATTTTAATTTCTAATTTAATGCCATGTAATAATCATGTAATAGGATCTTAGATCTAGGGATTCTCTGGTTTTAGAAAATAAATTTTGATTTATTTTAGTCTTCCGCTGTATGATCTTGAAAAAGTTTCAAGATCTAACCCTGAAACCCTAGATCTGGTTCCTTCACATCGGGCTGACAGAAGTAGCTAAGGAGGCAATTTGGCTGAAGGGTTTGTTGACGGAGATGGACCTTACTCAGGAGGCCATTAGAGTGCACTGTGACAGCCAAAGTGCACTTCTATTAGCACAGAACTCAGTCTATCATGCAAGGACAAAGCACATCGACATTCGGTATCATCGGATCAGAGAGCTTGTGGAGGATGGTGAGGTGGAGTTGATAAAGGTACACACCAAGGAGAACCCAGCTGATGCACTTACGAAGGTACTTCCACGGGACAGCTTTCAGAGATGTGTTGAGCTGATTCGGCTGATGGACAGAGTGGAGCTGGTTGAGGCCTTGGGACACCAAGGTGGAGGTTGTTGTGATCCAGGTGGTATGCCCAAGGCCCAGGGGACCAAGGCTAAGGCCAAGGTCCATCATTCATGAGGGCTTCATGGAGGCTCTAGGGCTAGTTGGGCCCTAGGTTGAAAGGCTGTGGGCCTTTCGGGTTCGTGAGGTCTAGGTTATGTGGGCCTCAAGGGACTAACTCTTTATGGGCCAGGTCTAGGCCCAGGATAGATGAGATTAGGTCAAGTCATGGGTGTACATGGGCTTGGGTTAACCTAATCTCCCATAGAGTTGGTCAAGGGAGTTTTGGATTTGGGTCACTTGACCCTGTGTTTATATATACATGTACTGTATAGGTTTGATTAAGCCAAGGAATACAGAAACTCTCTCCCAAGTCTCTCCCTCTCTTCTCCCTCTCTCTCCAGCTATTCTTCATGCCCCAGGAGCAAGAAACCCTAGGGTTTCTTGCCGCCAGATCCCAAAAAAGGCAGGAAAGCAAGGGGAGGCGCTAGACCCTCCCCCTTTGTGCTGCCAACACTTTTCTCTCTCACTCTCTTGCAGCCACCCAAACATCAGGTCTAAGAACTGAAATCTCTTGAGAAGAGGTTGATACAAGTTCCTCTCAGATCTGGAGTTGATCTGAGGTCGTTTGAGGTGCGGGTGTGATCTCCATCAACAGATCTACAGGAAAGGCTGCAGCAGGACAGATCTACAAGGTCTGGTTCTATCTACCTTTTTCCCTATCTAGAATATCCCGATTCGAGATATACAAATTGGAAGACCTCGGTCCAGGCCTGATCTGGTTGGATACTAGATCTTGGATTTTGTAGAGATGATATCAAAGGCATTCTTCATCTGGAACGAAAGACTGACGAAGAAGACAGCAACCAGGCTGATTTCGTCAAGGGCCTTTGATCGAGTCCAGAAGTCTCCAGATTTGTTCGTTGCTGGTTCTGCTGCACCCAAGGTCCATGGGAGGAGCCGGGATCGTGCTCCAACAATAATAATAGTCTCTTAAAACTAAATCTAATCCTAACGGTAATCGCAGAGGATAGGTTCCTACGGCCACAGCAGCAACTCTTGCTCCGTTCCCGATGCGTAGGATCATCTCCCCATCCCTCAGCCTCCTGCTCTCCTCAAGACCCTGCATAGAAGTGCACAAATGAGCACTAGAATCAGAGTCAAGCACCCAACTGGATGAAGAAGAAATTGTAAGATTAGATTCGATAATGAGCATACCTCCAGAAGGACCATCCTTCTTGTTCTTCAGGGTGACCAGGTACTGAGGACAGTTCCACTTCCAATGGCCTTCTGACTGATAGTGGAAATACTTTCCCTTTTCAGAAGCCTTCTTCTTCGGTCCTGTCTTCTTGTTCTTGCCATCCACCTTCTGCTTCTTCACAGACTTCTTTTTCTTTCCAAAAGACTTTCTCTTGGAAGAAGTCCACTCCACAGTAAGAACTGAGCCTTTTGAACCTTTCATTGAAGGCTCAGCCGTAACCAGCATATTCATTAACTCGGCCAAGGTACATTGCATCTTATGCATATGAAAGTTCATGATGAACTGACCATATGCATCGGACAAGGACTGAAGGATCACATCAATCTGAAAATCCTTGTCTAAGATGATACCGAGCTTTTCAAGCTCCTCAAGATCCTTGATCATTGTCAAACAATGATCTTGGACTGACTGCCCATCATGCATCTTTGCCTTAAAAAGTCTTTGACAGACTTGATACTTGGCCGCGCAACTCTGTTCACCAAACAACTATTGTAGGTGAGCCAACATTTGGTGGGTAGTCAAAATATTTTCATGTTGGCAATGTAAGTCATCAGACATTGCACCCAACATGTAGTATCTGACTTTGTTATCATCGTCCGTCCACTTTTTTAGAGACGCTCTCTGTTCAGCAGTCGGACGTGCTTGCATGGCAGGTGGATCTTGGTCCAAGACATGAGTCAATTTTTTGAAACCCAGAATAATTCTGTAGTTCCTCAACCAGTCCTTAAAATTTGGTCCAGTCAGTCTATGATTGTCTAGAATTTTGGTCAGGGGTTTTAAGGCAGACATGTTTCCTGTAGAGAGTCAAAAGTTTCTAGTTAGATTTTGTAATCAGACTCAACCAATTTGTTTAGGGTTTTCATTTTTAAAACAAATTAGGCTCCCACTATTTTCTCAGATCCCTACACTCCCTTGGTAGAGATGTGAAAATCTCTGTGATTAGTGATTTCTAGTGGGTGGTGCAGTCTCACCGACTGGCTCATCACCTCACCTAACAGTTATTGGTAATGAGTCAACCGATGAGTGGACAACTCTTGTCCAATGATTCTCTAATCATGGTGCACCCAAAACTTGGTCTCTAATTCATGAAGCTCACCGTATTCAGGATATTGCTCTAATCCTTAGTTAAGCCAAACCCACCATTTGCACGAACTAGATTTCTGATTGGGTCCCTCACCGTATCCAAAATATTGAGCCCAACCCATCCTCTAATCCGTAGCATCCAATGCCTAATGGATATGGTTGCATCTTTCCAGTGCAACTGAGCCACTGTAACCAGCCGAGAACAATCAACCTCGAGAAGGGCCCGCACATCCACAATGGTGGAAGACCTAGACTTAATATTTTCTTAGGGAGATTTGATTTAGGTCTCTTTAAACTTGACTTGACATAGTCATAACAATTGTGACTAACCTAGTGACATGGGTCAGCTTGAATTGTTAGCCACCTCAAATCAGAACTAGGTCGACACATATGGCCAGGTAAGTTAGACCGGTGGGAGGGATATGCCATTAACTCGACAAGAACGTATTCGAGTCGAGTAGCTCCCAATTAAAAATCAATCGATCGCATCTGTCCAACTTACCTTAGACACCAAATTGTCGAACCAGAATTAATTGAGTTAGTCTACAATCTAGGCTCTAACCACTGAGCCAAATTAGGTCTTAACTTGATCGAGTCACATCTAAATATGATTCAATCTTGACCCAGACTTAATCCTATTAGGCTGGTTAATTATTAGCTTTCATGATCCCACCTAACCAATTCTTGATTTGATTTGATCAACCGCTAGACCTAATTGAGCAACCCAAGCCCGAACCCAATCTTATGAAAATGTCTTAGATCTGAAATTCTCAATTTTAGACCTAACTTAATTTCATAAGCGCAATACATTAATTAAGTTTGGGTTCATAAACAAAGCATGTAAAATAAATCCTAGGGTTTCAGGATCTAGGGTTTTGTAGAAAAGTAAGTTTTGATTTCTGATTAAGGATGAACGCGCGGCACCCCTACACGTCATATGAACGCTCCATTGAATGGGAGGAGAGGGACTTTAAACCCTACTTCATTCTTATGACCGGACGGCCATGAGGAACACCTTAACCAGAAATATAGATTTAACTACAAAACTAGTTAGATCTAAATTAACATATCACATATACAATTTAAGATCTAACTAATACATGCTTTGCATACATCTCATGTATCAAAAATTAATCTAATTAACATGCTTTCAGATCTGATACATCACATGTAATATCTGAAAAATAAGATTTAAATTGAACTATTCAAAATTAAATCTATTCTAGACAAGTTACTAGAACAGTTCTACAACTAGTCTAGGCATGCAACAGATCAATTTTATGAAAAAATTAAAATTTTATTTTTTATTTTTTGATCTAATTATAAAACTTATAATATCAAAAAATAGAGAATAAATTAAATTTAATTTATATTTTAATCTCATTAAAATATAAAACTTAAGACTATTCATGGATTCAACTAATCTTAGTCTAGTCATGCATCTCATGCATGTTAGATCTTCTTAGATTTAATTTTAAATATTTTAATTTTAGATTCTATCATATCTGATATAATATTTAAAATTTTATAATATCAGATAAATTAAAATTAAAATTAGATCTAAATTAGATCTGAAATAGAGCCAACAACCTGGCTCTGATACCATTTGAAGGAAAAAATGCCTTTTCCCGTGTAGAATCTTCCAGATTTCATCAAATTTGAGGCAGAATAAATTTTAAATTTTTATCCTATGCTATTTTAGATCTAATGTCTATTAGATCTAATTTTATTATCTGATATTTTAATTTTAAAATTAAATCTAAAAGTATGAGAAACATAGACATACCTCAAGGGTAATCTAATTACCCTATAGATGATCACAGCATTGCCTGAGGTTCTGATGTAGCCATGCAAGCGCCTAGCCTCTACTAGTATCCACTTAGGTAGGATCTAGAATATCTTCTCCTTGCAATTCTATGCTCCAAAAATCAGATCAATATCTGATTTGGAAGTACTTCAGAACTCCTTCTGAAGTTGGAGCAGCAGCATGTCAAAAATATCCTGTAGCCTTCTGTTCCAGGCGTCACCACACCTTGCACCTATGCCAGATGAACGTCCAACCTCTTGGACGTGAAGAGGGGAGAAAGGAGAGCAGGGAGGATGTAGAGAAGAGAGGAGGGGGTGGTAGCTAATAGGTTTTTTACATAAAACAAGTTCTGCCTTGAAACCCTAGGTGCAGCAGGGTTTATATAATTTCTGTATGCTGTGCAGTGCCACATCATTCGACCAATCAAAAAATTCCAATAAATTCTAAAAAAATTTTGATTGGTGGAGTGATGTCATCTGATCATATCAGATAAGAATCCCACCTTATCTCCAAAAGGTGGCACCAACATTGGATAAGCATAAAAAGAGTGGCGCCAAAGAGTCCAAGTTTATCAGGACTCTTTGGTTCTTATCCATTTGGGGCGCCCACTTAAATCCAATTGGGCTCATACCATAATCTGATTATGGCACCCAATTTGATTAGGTTTAGGCATGTGGACACTCCACAAAAATCCTCCAATAAGTCCTGTTCAGTTTAAGACCCATATGTCAACTTTTGACAGATGTCCTAAAATGAAATTTGCAGGTGCTAGAAATTAGCAGGTATTATCTTAAATTCATCTCATGAATTAAGACAAGCCTTTTCTGAGTTGGACAAGCTTTATTTAAACTAAGAGAAACCTTCCCAAGGTTCTCTGGATGAGCTAGATGACATTTGGCTCAGTAGAGACAGAAAAGATTACACGAGGAGAAAGTTAGGCTCAATCGAGTGCTAGTACGATTTCCTTAAACCTAATTGGATCTTATCCAAATCAATTGGGCTAGCCAATTGATGACATCCAGACCCTAACCCTTGTTTGTGTGATCCAAATAGGTTCAATTCTGTATGGTAATGAGATATGTCATGATCTCATCATCGACATCATCGAAACTCCTTTCGATAGACCAGAACTCTTCTGATTCAGATAATTAGAATGATCGATCATCAAAATTATTCTAATTACTCTCAAAATCTACCAGTGACACCTAGCAGTATATGATGGCAATCCATCAGAACTGAAGACGAACCTCTCGGTGCAGCTACTTGTGTGATTGAGTTCCTCTATCATGAGTTCCGACTGAATTAGGGTTAAGGTGAACTCGTCAAACCCAACATCAGTCATATGAATCAATCGATCGATCCGAGTCCGATGTGAAACCCCAATGGAAAACTTTTTTTCATTATTTTACTCTGCCATGGCCATGGGCTTAAGGACTCGATCTTTCGATCACCATAGGACTACTCCTCACGTCTACCGATGTTGATAGATCCCATCTTGATGCGATCTGGTTCCTACAATAAATATGCTACAGCCAACATACACCTCAGAGTTTCGGATGGCTAGGAGATCGAGTTATGGTGTAGTCAAACTATAACACACTCAAGGTGAACCGATGATGCACCTCAGGTCAAAGAACTAGACACACAACTGCAGCATTGAGCTAGTCATCGACGAGAAGGTAGACTTTCTTAAGACTGCTCGAGGTGGTCACGCTCAGTACTCTCGTTCTCAATGAATATCTGTACTCTCGCTCCGGTGTCTCCACACCATAGACTCAAGACTCATCTACCCTAAGGAAGCAATCGTACACCAACCTTCCGGATCGATCACCATCCTCGTGATGATCCTATGGTCAGGAGTAGTTTATGAGTTAGTTATGTAAATTCATGCCTTAAATTTTCAACTCTTGAAAATATGAATTAACATTTCCACTAACTCAAAGGATATATCACAGACACAATGTACACAATGTGATAGAAGAATAACCTTTTTATTTATTTATAGTCAAAATTATAATTTTGCCCTTAGATTTGTACAGGAATGTGTCAGCCGATCTGGCATCTAAGGCACACATCTAATAGTGGAGGCACGTAAGGAACGTTGTAAGGGCTTCTTCCTCCATCTGATCTCTAAATAATCAGGCCTTCGACTTTGCTCATGTTAGGATGAGGTTCTCCTCCTGTTCCTAACATGGCTGTAGGGGCACATAAGGGCCGTTGTAAGGGCCTCTCCCCCCATCCGATCTTTATATAATCGGGCCTTCAACTTTGCTCATGTTAGGATGAGGTTCTCCTCCTGTTTCTAACATGACTGTGGGGATACATAAGAATCATTGTAAGGGCCTCTCCTCCCATCCGGTCTTTAAATAATCGGGCCTTCGACTTTGCTCATGTTAGGATGAGATTCTCCTCCTGTTCCTAACATGACTGTGGGGGCACATAAAGGCCGTTGTAAGGGCCTCTCCCCCCATCCGGTCTTTAAATAACCGGGCCTTCGACTTTGCTCATATTAGGATGAGGTTCTCCTCCTGTTTCTAACATGACTGTGGGGGCACATAAGGACCGTTGTAAGGGCCTCTCTCCCCATCCGGTCTCTATATAATCGGGCCTTCGTTCGTGTCAGGATGAGATTTTCTTCTTATTCCCGACATGCTTAATTTCGATTGTCTGAAGGAGCTACTTCCTGTCGTTATAAGCTCATATCAAAAGAAAAGATATACGAATATGAAAGAAACTTTTATTTAAGGCAAAGTTATCGATAGTACATTCGTAGATTTTTCAAATTTCATGGTCGCGGAAGGTTTGCTCTTCTGAGCTCTTTCAAATAGTATGTTCCAGACCGAACCACCTCCCTGACTTCATACGGGCCTTCCCAGTTAGGGGCGAGTTTCCCTTGATTCTGAGATTGTGAGATAGCGGCTTGTCGAACTACTAAGTCCCCCATTCTGAAGGCCTTGCTCTTAACCCGGGGGTTGTAGTAGCGAGCCACTTTCTGCTTATAGGCGGCCATCCGAACTTGAGCTATCTCCCACTTTTCTTCTAATAAGTAGAGGTTGGCTTTGAGATCTTGTGAGTTGCGCTGCTCGTCGAATGCCATAACTCGCATCGACAGGAGTTTGAGTTCGATCGGGATCACGGCTTCTGTTTTGAAGGCTAAGGCAAAGGGGGTCTCCCCTATGGGCAGTCTTTGGGTAGTTCGATATGCCTACAACACATGATAAAGCTCATCTGCCCAAGTTCTCTTTGCTCTTTCAAGTCTCGTCTTGATCCCTTGCAGCAGAGTCCTGTTAGTAACCTCGGCTTCACCGTTTGTTTGCGGATGGGCTACTGACGTGAAGTTGTGGGAGATGTTTAGGTCCTCACAAAATTCAGCAAACCTTGCCCCAGCAAATTGTCGCCCATTATCAGTAATGAGAGTTTTGGGTAGGTTGAACCTACAGACAATTGACTTCCAAACGAAGTCCTGCACCTTAGCTTCTGTAATTTTCACCAAAGGTTCAGCTTCGACCCACTTAGTGAAGTAGTCAATTGCCACCAAGAGAAACATCCGCTGTCCGGATGCCATGAGAAAAGGTCCGAAGATATCCATCCCCCATTGTGCAAACGGCCATGGGGTACTCAAGGGTGTAAGTTTGAAGGCAGGTTGCCTTTGGATATTTGCATATCTCTGACACCGATCACACCTTCTGACATATTCAATGGAGTCATGGTACATAGTAGGCTAGTAATAGCCTTGTCGGAGCAGCTTGTGGGATAAAGATCTGGCCCCCAGGTGACTTCCGCAGACTCTCTCATGTACCTCCCACAAAGCGAAGTCGGCCTCAGAAGGTTGGAGATATTTCAAAAGGGATAAAGAGTACGACCTCTTGTACAACTTGCCTTCATAAAGAATATATTGGGAGGCCTGGTTCCTAAGCTTTCGAGCTTCTTGTGCATCAGGAGGAAGAACCCTATCCTTGAGGTATGCAACCAGTGGGTCAATCCAGCTGGGTTCATGGTTGATCTCCATCACAAGCTATGGTTCTTCCATACTTAGGCACTTCAGAACCTCGAAGAAGACTTTCTTGGGCAGTTCAGTCAGAGCCAGTGTAGCCAACTTGGAGAGATGGTCGGCCCTGATATTTTTTGCTCTTGGAATCTGCTTGATGTCAAAGTTACTGAAGGCAGAGACGATCTCTTTCACCTTTTTGAGGTACTTGGCCATACTGTCCTCCCGAGCTTCATAGTTTTCACTGACTTGTCCCACCACCAATTGGGAGTCACTGTAGACTTGGAGCCGATCTACTTCTAACCTTTTGGCGATCCTCAATCCTACAATCAGAGCTTCATATTCTGCTCCATTATTTATCGCAGAAAATTCAAAGTACAGCGCATACTCCATAATAATTTCTTCTGGATTAACTAAGATCAGGCCCATGCCTGCAGCTGACATGTTGGAGGAACCGTCCACGTAGAGAGCCCAAAAACCATCAGGGAGATTCATTCTTTCTTCAGGAGAATTCGTTTGGAGCCCTGAGTTGTCGACTTCACCTTGTTCAAGTTTGGCCTCTTCCGGAATGATGCACTCCACTATGAAGTTTGCTAATATCTGGACTTTAATCACCGACCAAAGTTGATAGTTGATGTCAAATTCTATGAGCTCGACTGCCTATTTTGTTATCCTTCCGGAAGCATCCGCTCGATGCAGAACCGTCTTGATCGGCTGGTCGGTGAGTAGTGTTATGGTGTGCCCTTGAAAGTAAGGTCGAAGCCTTCGAGCTGCAATCAACAAGGTGAAAGTTAGTTTCTCTAACTTAGTATATCTGGTTTCAGCATCTCTCAATACTCAGCTGATGTAGTAGATCGACAGTTGAATTTTTGCTTCTTCCTTAACCAGGACTACTGCGAGAGCCACAAGGGAGATCATCAGGTACAGGAACAACTCCTCTCTGGATTCGAGCTTTGCCAATAGTGGGGGTGAGTCGAGGTAGCTCTTTAATTTTTTGAATGCTTGCTGACATTTAGTGGTCCAACAGAAGTTCTTCTACTGCTTGAGGGTCTGAAAGAAAGGTAGGCATCATTTGGCCGACCTTGAGACGAAGCGATACAGAGCTGCTACTCTCCCAGTAAGGCACTGAACTTTCTTTATTGACTTTGGGGCGGTCATTTCCTGGATGGCACAAATCTTTTTCGGATTTGCCTCGACCCCACACCCCGATACCATGAAGTCCAAGAATTTTCCTGAGGTTACTCCAAAAGCGCACTTGGCTGGGTTCAGCTTCATCTTATATTTTCGGAGGGCACTGAAGGTCTCCTCAAGGTCAGCGACGTGGTTCTTTGTGGATTTGCTTTTTACAAGCATATCGTCCATGTAGACCTCCATGTTGTGGCCGATCTGCTCTTTGAAGATCTTGTTCACCAGTCGTTGGTAGGTTGCCCCTATATTTTTGAGGCCAAAAGGCATGACCCTATAACAATAAAGATCACGATTAGTAATAAAAGTGATTTTTTCTTCGTCCTCCGGTGCCATCCTGATTTGATTGTAGCCGAAAAATGCATCCATGAAAATGAGAAGCTTGTGGCCTGAGGTCGCATCCACTAATTGATCAATTCTGGATAGAGGGTAACTATCCTTCGGGCAGGCTTTGTTTAGCTTTTTGAAGTCTATACACATCCTCCACTTGTTGTTCGCCTTCTTGACGAGAACCACATTGGAGATCCAGTTCGGATAGTTGACTTCTTTGATGAACCCGGCCTTCAGGAGTTTATCAACTTCCTCATCTATTGCCACTTGCCTTTCTGGTGTATGACTTCGGATTTTTTTCTTCGTCGGCCGATGTTTGGGATCAATAGTCAGGTGGTGTTCCATAACTCCCGCATCAATCCCTGGCATGTCCATTGGGATCCAAGCGAAAACATCCACATTCTTTTGTAGAAAATTAATGAGCTGTGTCTGTACCTCTTCTCCTAGGTTAGAGCCGATCTTCACCTTATGCTCCTCATACCCATCGTTCAAAGAAATTGAGACAAAATCTTCAATTGGCTCACCCCGTTCTTCAGCAAGGTCATCGCGAGTGTCCAATCCATCAATCGGATAGGGGTCGGACTGTCCCTTTCTCTGAAGGGCTATGTTGTAGTAGTGTCTTGCCAAGGCTTGATCTCCTCTGACCTCTCTGACTCCTTGGCTAGTAGAAAATTTTAGCTTCAAGTGATAGGTCGATACCATAGCTCGGAGGGCGTTGAGGCCGGATCGGCCGAGTATTGTGTTGTAGGCAGACGGCGCCCTTACTACCAGAAAATCCACCTGCACTCTTGATTGCTTTGGGTACCAGCCTGCAACCACGGTTAAAGTTATTATCCCTTCCACTGGCACAGCATCGCCAGTGAACCCTACCAACAGAGAGTTTATCGACCCTAATCGACCATCTGGAATAGATATTTTTGAGAATACATCGTAAAATAGAATATCGACCGAGCTTCCACTATCAACAAAAATACGGCGTACATCATAGTCAGCAATATTTAAAGAAACTACAACCGCATCATTATGTGGGAATTGAACCTCCCGGGCATCTTCTTCAGTAAAGGTTATAGACTCTTCAGTCCTCTGCCGCTTGGGCAGTACGGCCGATCCATTGGCTGCTCCCCATCGGGGTCCTCCAAAGATGGTGTTGACGATCCTGATTGGAGGCCGATCTTCAGGTTGTTCCTCTCTCCTTAGCGGCTCTGGCCGTGGTAGGGCCCTCGATCGATCTTCCCTACCTTCAGGTCATCGTCGGATGAATCTGTCGAGCCAACCTCATCTGATGAGCTCCTCGATCCGTCGGTTTGTTTATTGGAATCTTTGATCCAGGAGATCCTCTCGACTATGAGTGTCAAGGGTCTTCTAGTAGAACGAAGGTAGGGACCCTCCGGGGGTGGAATCATGATCAGACGGAGGGCTCTCTGCCATCTGCTTCCCCTTTTTGGGGAAGATAGGGCGACTGGCCCAAGTGGCCTGTCCGGTCGTTGGATTTTGAAACTTCGACGATGCTCTTTCCAGCCCCATTGATGCCTGTGACGGCTGCGGTTGCTGCTGCATGGCCTGCACTACTTCGGTAAGGCCCCTGACCTGCTGAACCAGCAAGTCAAACTGCTCCATGCCGACTGCCGTTGCTAGAGGAGGAGGAGCCTGAAAAATTAAAGACGAGGTCGGAGCTTGCGAGGCTCACTAAGATCTAGCCGTGGAGGCCGTGGATCGCCTGGTGGATGCCCTTTGGGGAGGCATCAGGTGGAGATCTGACAGGAGAAGGAGAAGAAGATGTCGGAGAAGATGATCGGAGACAGTCCCGTTGAGTACTCTTTTAAGAACAAGGGTACTACGAAGACACAGACCCTCCCTCTAGCATCAATTCTGTTGGTGCAAAATTCTGCCGACGTCGGAGAAGCTGGAGTCGAGAGGATCACATCTACCATCGGGACCTGCAAGGAAAGTCTAAACCAGAGTTGGGGGGCTCCGGTAAGACCCTCCGACGCTCAAGTCAGTACTCTGCTTCAACAGAAATGGAGCACTCGAATGAGATTTTAGCAGAGTTTCGAGATAGAGTTTAGAACTTAAAGAAGAACGTATCTGGGGGTCCCTTTTATAGATGGAGAGCATAACTGATTGACAGCGACGTCTGTAACCATCTGGTAGTAGGTCGTTCGGGGCTACGCGGAGTTTGTTACGGAGAGTAGTGGCGTTAGGGGGCTGTTCAGGGCCATGTGGAGTTTGTTATGGAGAGTGGAGTGGTGTTTGTTGTCGTGACTTGCCAGAGAGTGGTGGAGCCATGCGGAATCCATTACAGAGAGTGGAGCAGGATAGTGGCCATTATCGTGACTTGTCAGAGAGTTCAAGCCTGACGGCTGAAGCTCGGTTGGGATATCTGATGAAGCGGAATGGCTCTCTGTCTCAGTAATTCAGGAGAAGCTCGGATGTTTCCGAGGTTGCTGACGAGTCCACTGTTGTCAGATGCCTTGGGTGCTGATGCTACAGACGGGAGTCATTTGCTGTAGAAGTTCAGACGAAGACTTTCTGTTGGTGATGTCTGGTAAGAGTTTGATTGCTAGAGAAGTCCGTCTGAGATTTGCCTGATGTGAAAGCTCATCTGAAGATTGTCCATCGGAGAGGTCCAGTTTCATAAGAAATTTGATAGGGGGTCATCCGATAGTGGAGATCGGATGGCGTTGTGGAGGTTTGTCTGCTGGAGGAGTCTTGAGGATACTGTGGAAGGTTGAACGTCGGAGGAGTCCAGGATTCAATATTCAATTCTGCTGTGGAAGTTCGGACGAAGATCGATTGTCGTAGAAGCTCAAATGGAGACTTCTTATTGTAGAAGTCCCTCTGCTAGAGAAGCTCGATCATTGACGAAGTTCGAAAGAAGTTCGGAGTAGAGATCCGACTGGTGGAGCCTGTCCGTTGTCTGTGATCCATCCACTGTGAAAGTTCGGATGGAGTCTGACTCTTGTAGGAGCTCGGATGAAGTCCGCTTGCAATAGAAGTTTGGGGTAGAGATCCAGTTCTTGTAGGAGCTCGGGTGAAATCCGAAAGGTGGTCGACTGTCGTAGAAACTTGGATGGAGTCTAGTTATCATAGAAATCCTACTGTTGGAGTAGCTCGGACATTGACGAAGTCCGAAAGAAGTTCAGAGTAAAGTCGTTCATGGCTGGAAGAAGTCTAGAAGAGATTCGGAGAATAGTCGATCACTGTAGAAAGCCGATTGATAATGAAACCCAGAGAGCATTTGGAGTAGCCCGGTACATGAATGGAGGAGCTCATTATTGGAGAAGTTCGGATGGTATTATGGAAGCTCGGACGGTCGAGGGAGTTTAGAAAGACGCCACACAAGGTTGGAAGCCGGAAGAGCCCTGGAAAGGTCGGCCTTTTGTGAACTTCAGCTGGGAGTATTTTATACCCAACAACTCACATACTTTGTGTTTGTCTTGATTGTTAGTTTTGAAAGGATTCCAAAACTTGGATAGGTTGATCTGAACCTTGGATCGGATTGTTTTGAATTGGCTTATACCCAAAAAATAAGTGTTCTTGCTTGGCATAGCTAGAGTCGGAGGTACCGACGTTGTATTCTATTTGAATATAGTTTAGTGGTTTTGAATTTTCAAGTAGGAGCTTGGAAAGTAGATGTAGGTGCAAGGTTAGCATCGAACCACTATAAATTTTGTTTGTTTATGTTGTGCTTACTTGCTCTCTCTCTAAATTTTTTTATTTTCTTGCATTCTTGCATCTTATTTCTACACCTTGCTTAAATCACTCTCTATATATATCCTGCTCATTGTTATTTAATCCTCGTAGTTCTAAATTAACGTTAAAATTTTAAAAACCCAATTCACTCCCTCCTCTTGGGTTGCATAGCTAGGCAATAAGTGGTATCAGAACTCAGTACTCTGCCCTACTTTGATTTAACCATCAAAGAGCTAAAGATCTATGGCAACTCAAGTTGTTGCTTCACTAACCGAGAGGTAGTCCACAAACCGACCTTCACTTTTCAATGAGTCAAACTATACCTATTAGAAAGCTCGGATGAAAATTTTTATTCAAGCACTTGACTATGATATGTGAAGTATCATAGTTAATGGACCACATACACCCACTAAGATAATTGATGTTATAGAATCAACTAAATCTGAAAGAGAATGGGATGAGGTTGACAAGAAAATGGCTCAACTCAATGCTAAAGCCATGAATATTTTATATTGTACTTTAAATGCTAATGAGTTTAATCGTATTTTAACATGCATGCCAGCTAAAAAAATATGGGATAGATTAGAAGTAACACATGAAGGCACTAATCAAGTTAAGGAATCAAAAATTAACATACTTGTGCACAAATATGAACTCTTTAAAATGAAGCATGATGAATCAATAACTGAAATATTTATTCATTTTACGGATATTATTAATGGTCTAAAAAGTTTTGGTAAGTCTTACTCTAACAGTGATCTTGTGAAAATGATTCTTAGGTCTTTACCAAGGACGTGGGAGGCCAAAGTGACCGCAATCTAAGAAGCCAAAGATCTGAATATTTTACCCTTGGAGGAGCTTCTAGGATCGCTAATGACACACGAGCTAAGCATGAAATAACTTCAAGAAGAAGATGTTAAGAAGAAGAGGACAATCACCCTCAAGTCCACTACTCAACTCGATGAGAAATCCGAAGAAACAGAAAATGAAGAGCAAGATAAAGAAATGGCCCTCATCACTAGAAAGTTTAAAAGATTTTTGAAAAAAAGAAAATAAGGGATTAGGAAGAGGTCAGCTACCAAAGGAAAGCATAGCAAGGAGAAGGATAAGGAGCCACCCCTTATTTGTTATGAATGTAAGAAGCTGGGATACTTCTGGTTTGAATATCCATAATTTAAGAAGAGCCCCAAGAAGTATAAGAAAAAGGCTATGATGGCTACATGGAGTGATAGTGATGAGTCAAGCTTTGAAGAAGAAGATTCACATGAGCAAGCCAACTTGTGTCTTATGACATATGAAAATGAGGTAAATGCTGAAACTCCTGATGACTTTACTTTCGAAGAACGTCAAGAAGTATTTTATGATCTAGTTGATGATCTAAAAAAATTAGGGGTAAAGAACAAAGAATTAAAATCAAAGAATCAATCTTTACTAAAAGAAACTG